>NC_091470.1:148378324-148508324 GCF_036971445.1 Narcine bancroftii | reverse complement strand
TGAAGGGTTCAAGCCTGAAATATTGGTTATGTATCTATATCTATGCAATATAAATAATAGTGCTGTTATTTAGATGCAACAGCAAGGTAACATAACTCTTTGGGTTTGTCATACCTCAATAATTGTCAGTTAATAAACAATAACAGTGTTTACATTTAGAATGTTTAATTAAGTTAAACAAAAGTTTACTGATTATTTGTTCTCCAATATGTATAATCTGCCGTTCTGTGTAGCCTTTTAAATTAACTATGCATACTTTTATGAATAATGATTTTTAAAAATATATTGGAAAAAGTTTGAGAACAAAGCAAAATGGAAGTTGATTTGAACATCACTTACTGTTTACAAATTGAATAAAAAATGTAATCTATTGTCACTGCAAGAGGAATGTTTGAAAGGATACACAATCCAATCCTTGCTAAAACTAATAGAATTTGCAAATGTAATTGTCATTTAGCAAATGGACCACGGATGAAGCAGGAAGATAACCTAAAAAGTCTGGGTTTCTGCAATTCATTCACAGAGTAGTAGCAGAGTAAGATTCAATTATCATGATGTTGAAGATTTGAAAATGGCAAGGTGAATCAAACTGAGCAGTGTTCTTGCCAAAATTCTGCTGACAACTAATATCATTTTAAAAATATCAAGGTTTTCCACCATTTTAGGTATCTGTATTCTCCACCACAGTTGTGCTATGACTGCAGCATATGGATGTGGGATACTTAGCACCAAATCCTTACTGAGGGTTTTCTAAATCTGTGACCACCAAGGCAACAAATTCTGCTTTTTTAAAAAAATGTATTATATTTCATACTCTATAAAATTTAATCTAAAATGTTCTGCCTTTACTATTATAGGTGGCCTTGATGAGGCTTCATTGCTCATTAGAGCTCAGTGCTCTGCACCCCTTAATCAGAAAAAAAGAGCCATCTTTGACTTTGGTCACCATTGTGAAGGCAAACCCAGCCCATGTGCATGCACGATGTGGATGTGCCTTCATGTATGTTGTCCTGAATAAGCAAAAGGTCATTTGCATTCTCTTGAATGGCTGTAATTTTTGTAACAGCTTCAATTTCCTAAGATTGGTGTTGTAATTCCCTTGAAATTACAATCCTGATAGGTGGAAATAACAGTTTGCATCTGCTGTTAATAAGCCATTATACCATATTTATGATGACATTTTTTAAACTGTGTAAGCTCTCTGCATTTTATTTTTATACTTGTTCTGATTATTCCAATGTTTGCATTTGCTTTTTTTCATTTGTTATTTAAGATAGTTGGATAATTTCTACAATCTTGCATTTTCCAGTAAAAATAATTTTAATTGTATAATTTATCTTCAGGACTTCAGTTATGAAAGCATTCACTTTGACCCAATATTGTTATGATCACAATTTTTTTTCATCTAGTACAGTGGTTCTCAAACATTTTCTTTCCACACACGAACCTCTTAAAGTATTCCCTACGCCATAAGTGTTCTGTGATTAGTAAGGGATTGCTTAAGGTGGTCTGTGAGTGGGAGGGAAGGTTGAGAATCTCTGCTTTTGACCCAATTGTTACTGAAATATTTTGCTTGAGAAAAATTGTCATTGGCCCATTTCCTTTGGAGTTATGAAAGTGTGCACACAACAAGTCAATTCGATATGATCAAAACAGTGGTTTTCAACCTTTTTCTTTCGACCCACATACCACCTTAAGCAATCCCTTACTAATCACAGAGCACCTATGGCATAGGAAATACTTAAAGTGGTATGTGAGTGGAAAGAAAAAGGTTGAGAACCACTGGCCTAGAAGAAACTAAACTGCATGCTCAAAGACTGGTATTCTCAGATTGTTTTGTTTGTGTGTATAGCTGTGTGTGCTTCAGGGACATCACAAATTGTGCATGATTGTGCACCATCTACAACTACTGATGCTGATTTCAAATCAGGTGGGCGTTTTATGCTTCCAATAAATGGATCTACACCGAACTGTTCTTGACAGGTTAATGAGATGCAGGTCAGGAATTATGCAAACTTATGTCAGGCTATGCATATCACAGATTGTGTATTCCTTTGAACATATCAATAGCCCCTTTCACACTTGCTCCTTGTCCCAGGAATTTGTAGCCAATTGACTGGTTAAGGGTCAAGTGTGAAAGCAAAATTATCTGAATGCAGGTGTGAAATGACGTTATTTCATGCCAGAGGTAGACAGCCTCAACCCTTATTGCAATCCCCAGCATTTCCCAATGAGTGTAAAAGTGAGAATTGCATTTTGGGTTAGAAATGATGCATGCTTTTGCATGAGTGCAGGTAAAGTGAAAGTATAAACTTTGCCATGGGAAAGTCATAGGGGAAAAGAGAGAGAGGAAATTGCTAGCAATAAATAGCAATAGCAGACAATTTATAAACAGTGTGGGAAAGTTGGTAACGCTATCGTGCACAGTTTATAAAGACCGTGGGATAAAAACAATGGCAACCTACCCTCCCAGAATTCCGTGTGGCAGAGAAATCCCTCTGTGAGTGCTCCATGTATGCAGCCATGCATACAGCATTTTGCTGCTTGGAAATCTGGGAGGACAGGACCACCAACACTTTTTCCTATGGTCTTTATAAATTGTGCACAATTGCGCTACCAACTTGTGCATGCTGTATTTATATTTTTAAAAAATTGTCTGGTATTGCTAGCACTTTCCTACAGTCCCTTATAAAGTTTCATATTGGTTGGCACAACAACAGGGGCTGAAGGGCTCATACTGGGCTTTACGTAAAGTTTAATTATGTAATAATTAGGCATGATTAATTATGTTTAAGTATAAGATCATAATACATTGATCCCGTAGATCTTTGGGGAGGCAGCTGAGGAGCCAGCAGGTTTTGAATAGTATTGTGAGCCTGGAGACTAACGCTTTGCTGCCAAGCTTCAAGATCTCACAAGGAATACCATCGATTCCAGGTGATTTGTTATTTTTCATGCAATGGACTGCTTTTCTGACATTGGTGATTGTAAATTCAGCATCTAGTTCCGCTAGGACAGGTAGCTGCAGTAGGGTGTTATTGACGATGTCAGGGTCCACATCGACTGGTGTTGCATTGAGAGAGCTGTAATGTTCAACCCAGCGTTGTAGCTGGGAGTCAAGTTCTGCAACAACTACTGTGACATCTCACTGCTCAGCCTTGTTGGAAGAGACTCTGTCGTGCAATTCTCCCCTGGCTGTAAACCATCACCAACAGAATACTGCCTGAAAGCCAATATGGTTTTTGACCATCAACTATCGATATGGTCTTCATCTTCCGCCAACTGCAAGAGAGATGCATCGAACAATGCAAACCCCTCTGTGTGTTTCTTCGACCTCACCAAGGCCTTTGACTATGTTAGTCACTCAGGCCTATTCCATGTCTTAAAATGTCTTGGCTGCCCTGACACACTACTGTCCATCGTCGTCCAGTTTCACAACACGCAGGCCACTGTCCAATTCGACAGCTCGAGATCAGAAGAATTCCCAGTCCGCTGCGGCGTAAATCAGGGCTATGTAGTCGCTCTATTCTGTTTGGCATTTTCTTCTCTGCTCTTCTGCGCTGTGCCTTTCCAGAGGCTTCAGGCATAGCCCTGCACACAAGGAGCTCTGGAAGACTTTTTAATCTGTCATGACTCCAGGCCAAGACCATCAGAAGAGTTACGATTCGAGAACTGCTCTATGCAGATGATGCTACCTTTGTAGCTCACTCCCACCCAGAGCTGCAAGTGTTGTGAGATGCATTTGCGTCTGCCTGCACTGAATTTGGTCTGAAAATTAGCCTGGACAAGACGGTCATCTTTAGCCAACAAACCCATCAATTACCATCAATGGGTCAGTGCTTGCCAACATAGAGAAATTCTGCTACTTGGGCTCCACCATGACAACAACAAACTCACTCAACACAGAACTGGACATGTGTCTGGGAAAAGCATCTACTACCTTCGGTCGCCTCTGTGTCTGTGTGTAGGATAACTGCCACCTCTCCACCAAGTTGAAGATCCGAGTCTATGAAGCCTGTGTGCTGAGTACTCTTCTCTACACCTGTGAATCCTGAGTCACATACAGAAAGCAAGAACACAGCCTTAACACATTCCGTTTCTGCTGCCTCAGATCCATTCTAGGTTACTCATGGCACGACAGAGTCACAAATGTCCAAGTCCTGGAGAAGACTGGAAATACGGACCTCTACTCTATCATCTGCGCTTGCCGTCTGCGGTGGGCTGGCCACATTGTACGGAGGACGGCTGATTGCCCAAAGATGTCCTCTACGGTGGGCTACCAGATGCTCCATGCCCTGTTGGCTGCCCACGTCTTGGCTACAAAGACTTAATCAAGCACAATCTCCAGTCATTCCATGCTGACTGGGAGGACCTCGCAAAAAATTGCACTGCATGGTGTTCTGCATTATAATGTGCCAACAACTACAAAAAGTTCTGCGAGGGCAGAAGAGCTATAAGGCACCGTGTTCATCTTTGCTCGTGAAGGAATGGGCCATGATGTTGATGAATACATTGATCAGGATTGACGGCAGGTCAACCATTTCTTGATGTGTCATGACATCACCAGAGGAAGGTAGAACACTAGAAATGGCTTGTGGTGAGTATGAAAGCTTGCAGTGTTCTGGTTAAGAGTGGCCAAGTGTGAATAGCAAAAACGCCATTCCTTACTGGGACCCTGAATGGTGATGCAAGTGTAAAAAGGGCTAATATAGCAACAACTATATTATTGTGCCAAACATTTTGTACCTCGTTTTCACACTAATATTATGCTATGTATATAGAACATGATAGAGCTGAGGAACTGGCCCTTTGGCCCAGCATTTTTGTGGCAACCATTTAACTAATAACATCTACCTGTACATGGTCTGAATCTCTCTATTCCTTGCCTGCTCATGTCTGACTATCATGCTTATTAAGTCTAGCTATTGCATCTGCTGCCACCACCTCCTCTGGCAGAGTTTCCAGACATTTTCCATGTACATATATGTGTAAACCTCCTCCCGTGTTTAACCTATACCTCTGAGTATTTGACATTTCCACCTTGAGGTAAAAGTGTCTGACTGCACAATCTATGCCTATTTTATATATAATGATATCTGGTTGTCCCTCAGTCTCTGATGCTCCAGAGAAAACAATCCAGTGTTGTCTTTCAGTTTGTTTCTGTACCATATTGTTAAAAGTAATTGTTACCTTGACAACTTTGGCTTGCCATTATCTCTCTACCATTCCCTCTCTGCAATCTAATGCCCACTTGTCTTCTCATTTATCATTTTTGTTGAAGGGTTCTTGAAACAAAATGTAATGTTTTTCTCCCTATTGGCGCTGGTTGACCTGCTGAGTGCTGCCAGCATTTTGTGGTATTGCAGTCCATAATGTTTTGCATAATAAAGAAAAAAAAATGAAAACTGTTTGTCAAACAAATTGCTACTTAAATTTTAGGGTTTTTTTAAATTAAATTTAGACATGCAGCATGTAACAGACCATTTCAGCCCATGAGTCCCTGCCGCCCAATTTACATTAACCTACACCCCCAATATGACTTTGAATGGTGGGAGGAATCCATAGCCCCCCCCCCCCCCCACTCTGGAGAAAACCCACGCAGACACTGGAAGAATGAACAGACAACGCAGGACTCTAGGTGCGGTCCCAATTGATGGTGCTGTAAAGGCGTTGCGCTAACTGCTATGCCAACTCGGCCGCCCAGTGGAATATTTAGGGAGAGGAGGAATTGTGATCTTTATTGTCCAAGGCTACATTTCATTACGCAGTGTGCACTTTACAATCTGATGTTATTTGATCTTTTGTATTACTTTTTTTTTAAACTGTACAGAAGACGCTGTTCAGCCAATTTCTTATGTCTTCTGTCAGTAATCCCATTGAATCATCTTCCCACTTGTTCTATATTATTTACACATACACCTCCACTAGGTAATTTATAGATGCATCTGGGTTGCAGGAGTTATGAAGGAACATGGGTGTTAAATGTTGAACATGGTATTGTGAAGTAAGCTCTCCTTCAATCTCTAATTTTTCCTTAATACTTTGAAACTTCTGTGAGGTGCAACATGCTGAGTTGCTGTGACAAAGGTTTCAAAACCCAGACTTCAGAAAGAGTGAGTGAGAGAATCCCTGTTACCAAAGATGATGTTTGAAAGTGAAAGCAATGGAATAGTGACCTTTCTTTGGTCCCCATTATTTAAAAGAATAACTGAAGATGACATGATGAATTGGTTTTATTGAATAAATTTGTTAACTGTAGTTGGAAATAAATGCTTCTTTCCTTGCACCATTTTTCTTCCAGGCTTGTAAACTTTCAATGAACCATTATCAATTTTTAATAAATAAACTAGTACAATAGATAATAACAGTAGACTTGGTCATTAAGATTTTTTATTTCTGATATCAGTAGTATATTGTTTCTTCCTGTAGTTTTTTTTTACTATGTATACATTTTCTAACCTTATCTATCAAATATTAACATTATGTGTTTAATGTGCTTGCTAAGATTCCACAGATAATTTTTTTTAAAGTCTAGGAGATTTGGCACATTCCTAAATACTCTATCAGACTTCTACAGGTGCATTATGGAAGTGTACTGATTGATTGATTCTGGTAGCCAGGAATGCAGAAAATAGCAAACCTAGCCATACCCATCATGGGCTCCCATCTCTCATCCATTGAAGAGATCTTTGTGTGGCATGACCTCAAGAATACAGTCAACATCATGAAGGACCCCATAACCCTGGTCACAACCTCTTCTTGCTGCTGCTACCTTTGGGGGAGGGGATGGAGAAGAGGTACAAAATCCTGAAGTCCTGCACCTCTCATTTTTATCCAACAGCTTCCAATGGCAGCAATGATGTGCTGGAAGACTGTAGGGTGGCAAATGTGCTTGTTATTTATAAAGAATAGCAGTGACAAGCCAGACAACTACAGTTCAGTGACCTTGAAAAATTACTGGAAGGGATTCTCAGGGACATTTGGATAGTCAGGAACTGATTAGAACTTCTTGCGCTCTCTCTCTCTCTCTCTCTCTCTCTCTCTCTCTCACACACATGTGTGGTTAATCCACCATTTTTTTTTTACTGACAGGAAGCAATAGAAGACATTGTAAATGGCTTACAGACAGATCAAAAGTTGGCAATCCAAGAATTTTTATCACTGAAGCAAGGAGCTCAAAATCTGATTTATTGTTGTCTGCATGCTCACTGTGTTAATGCACTAACTGGAATACTAGATTCCAAGGAAAGGATGTTCAGTGAAGAACATGTTAATCTTCCTGCAATGAGTCAATCTCTAATCTTGATCAATGGGAATAATTCAACCTGGCTCATCCTGTATGTTGACCTATTGATTGGAAAAGATCATTTTGGATTCTTCTCTGTTCAGTGAGGCTTTGATATTAAAGATTACTTGGTATGGAGTCAAGTAAGAATGAGAATCACAATACAGAAATGGGTCTCTTTGAACCAGAAATTCTCAAACTTTTTTTGGCTATGACCCCGCCCACCCTCCTTGGACTCGGCTCAAAGTTTATTGCCCCCCCCCCCCCTTCCTCTGAAACAGTCTAGCTTTTTTCTTCTGTATTTTTCTCCTACTGACTACATACAAAAAAAATGAATGATTTCATTCTGTGGTCCCCATCCCCCAACACCCAACCACTTAAATGTGCCATGGCCCTTGTTGAGAATGGAGTAAAATACAAAAGTCTGCAGACATTTTGAAGTTAAAACACAATGTTGGGGAAACTCATCAGGTCAGACCGGAAAGATAAAGGTACGTAACCATTGTTTCTAGCTTGAGCCCTTCATCATACCTTGATACATCATATTTTTGCTTTCTAAATTTAATTGTTTGACTTGCCCATTGACATTTGCCCCATCGACAGTGGTAGTAGCAGTAACAAGTAGCTGCTTTGGACCACCTCATCCATGATGCCTATCAATGCTAATCCATTTGCCCACATTGAATCTGCATCCCTCTTGCTTTTTCAAGTACATGTCCAAAAATCTTTTTAAAATTTGTAGAATTGTAGCGGTCTGGCCACATACACAAGGGGCCAAATTGCCACAGCACACAGCCTACTGAGGAGAAGCGCCAGGGTTAAAGAGCAGACGGCGGGGAACAAGCGCTACTCCTGAGACTGTGCACTGATGTCACTCCCTTGAGCCAACGTGGCGGATGGGAGTTTTGCAGTACAGGTATTGCTTTTGTAGCATGGTGCAGATGTGTTCCTCTTTCTCTTCGCAGCGCCACCTTATAGTAGGCGCAACAGTGGTGACCCCGCATAAGTTTCAAAGGTTTGAGACCTACTGAGCATGGACCCTACCAGCTTTTCAGCAGCTCCTGAAGCTGTTGTCGATGAATCTTCTGCAGTTGCAGCCATTTCTGCTCCCACTCAAGCTACGGTGAATGTTGCATGCATCCACTTGCCGCCATTTTGAGCTAACCAGCTCCGCAGTTCATGCTAAGAAGCAAAATGACTGAAGACACCAAATTTTGGCACGTTGTCCGTGCCATAGATCTAGTCACAGCAGCAAGAGTCAGCTCTTTTGTGAACCACCTGCCCATGGAACGCAAGTATATCCTCTTTCGTCACTTCTTACTCAACTCTTTCGAATTCAGCTGGCATGAACGGGCCATTTTCATACAACTCAGAGCCTAGGGGACCGCGACCCCTCCGACCTTTTGCAGGAGCTAGAGGCATTAGCCTCTAGCCTCCTTAACCTACGGGACCTGAAGATTGGGCAACATTTCTTCATAGACACTGGTACCAAGATCAGCCTCATACTTCCCACATTCTTTGAGCAGAGAATCAACTCTCAAGGTTTCACCTTGTAGGCAGCCAATGGTTTTATGATCCCCAGCTATGGATCTCAACTCATGACTATCCACACCAAGGACACAGTTTTCTGATGGGAGTGTACAGTCGCCTCTGCGTCAGGCCCTCCTAGGAGCAGCTTTTCTGCAGGCCAATGAACTACTGGTGGATTTGACCAGGTGCTGTCTAGTGAATGCAGCAACGTTCCAGGCTTTTCCCCTCACCGTACACCAACAAAATTTTTGGGCCGATGGGAGTCCATGCCTCCAACCGGAACAAGTACACCTCCCTACTGGTCTATTTCTCTGCCTCCTCCCCCACCCCCCATCACTGCTAACCCCGAATTTCCACCACGTGGAAACTGCACACGGTGTGCAGCACCTCATTGAGATCATCGGAGCACCAGTTTACGCGAGGGCAAAATGACTTCCCCGAACAAGCTCCATCTGGCCAAAACCAAGTTTTCAACCTTGGAAGAATTGGGTATAATCCACCATTCGATCAGCCATTGGGCCTATTCCCAAGAACTCTGGAGAGTAGTGCCCGTGCGGAGACTTCCGGCGGTTAAATGATGCAACCGTTCTAGACTGGTATCCAATACCACATGTGCAAGATTTTGCTGGTTGACTCTGGGGAATTTGGATCTTCTCTGAAATTGATTTGGTTAAAGGATATTATCAGAATCCAGTGCACCCCAAAGACTGCTGTCATCACCACTTTTGGACTTTTTGAATTAATGTGTATGCATTTTGGCCTAAAATATGTGGCCCAGACGATCCAGCGCCTTATGGATGTGGTGATTCGGGATCTGGATGATATTCTCATCACCATCCACAATTCAGGAACACCTTCAGCTTTTTGCCAGGCTTCAGGCCCATGGGTTAATTATCAACCCAGCTAAATGAGAGTTTTGCCGGGACACCATATATTTCCTGGGACCAGCACCGGAGCCACGCCACTGCCCATTTGGAGGCCATGGAACCTTTACCTGCATGCAGCTACACACAATGGCACAGGGACTGCCTGCTCGCTGAGAAGTGCCTCTCTCAAGGGACTGCAGGAATTTGAAAGGATGGTGAACTTTACCATCATTTCCTCCCAGGAACTGCAGCCATTATGCAACCAATATTCAACCTCATCAAAAGGGGCGAGAAGACTCTCACCTGGTCCACTGAAGCACTCCAAGCTTTTGACGCAACCAAAACAGCACTACCTAAACCAAGGGATGACGTACCTGTTCACTGTGGTCGAGCATTTCACATGCTGGGTGTAATGGAAGATTCTAACCTGTTTTTTTAAATTTGCAGCTCTGGGTTCTGCAAGGCTGAGAACCTGCTTGTGTTTTAGAATCAGCAGACATAAGCTAAATTCCACCAAGGGGCCAGAGATGCTGTTATCTGACGAAAGGACATCTGTGTACCAAGAACATTTAATCTTCCTGCTTGTTTTGGTCACAGACTGTCAGAGGCCTAGCCTTGATGCAAAATAAACCATTGTATTCAAAGTGATAAGCTGAAAATTATGTTATTCGTTAATAGCCTAGCATGCTAGCTTGCTTGCTTATCTTTCTTGCTGTGCTGGGAATAGGTGCTTGGGTAAGCAGTTTTTGGGTAATATAAGGCATGGTCCCGCTGCTGAAGTGGGAGACTCTCCGAGAGGTGGCAACATCTCTCAGCAAGAAGAACAACTTCTGGAATCCAGCCAACGTCCCTGTCGGGGGAGGTGGAGAAGCTGCTACCGGTGCCCCGACAACCTACTACAAGTGTGCAGTGCAGTCGTTGCCTCGCTTCGGCAGTTGGGACCAGTCCAGGCGTTGATAAGTATAGTTGGGAAGGGCTTGCATATTGTAGTGTGAAATCAGCTTTTGAATTTGTAATAAACATTTGTATAATCTGAACTGCTCTCGGTGTGTGTGTCTATTTTCTTTCGGTAGCTAAAACGAACAAAGTGAGAGGTACAAGTTTACCCAAGACAGCTGGCCAGAGGCAGTTCCTATGCCTGCATGCGAGCATTCATGTCGCAGTGGGTCGCTCATTTCCACAACCCCTCACACATTACCTCTGAGTGAGGAGCCCAATTCATCTCCTCTTTGTGCTCAACACCATCAAAATTCTGTAGTAACCAATGATGATGATGCCCTAAAACATCTGCAGGAGAATTTTGGGGCAGCTCCAAATGATGCAGTCATGTCCAGGTATGGGCTCATTCAGATGAAGATGAAGAATTCACAGCTTGCTGTGAAGAATCTGAGCGTTCTTGCTGAAAAGGATAACAGAGACTTGGAATTTCTGTTAAGATTCTTGGAATACAAACAACTCATCACTGTAGTTCAGGTACTGATTTTACTTGGGAAAATGTGTACAGGCTTGACACGTTCAACATTCTCTCCCATCTGTTGCAAAGTGAAATCTATGGAACAATTAGTACAAGCAAGAATATGTTAAGAAGCTAGTAAATTAATATCACTTTGATTCAATTTCACATTATTGATAATAATTATACTTACTTGGCACACAAAAGTGCTGGAGAAACTCAGCAGGCCATGCACCATCCATTTAAATCAACGTTTTAAGCCTGAGCCATTCGGGAATGCTGAATATCCTGGAATGAAGGGGTTGTAATCTGAAGAGAGATGAAGAAAATTGGGCATGGAATCATTGGAGTTCATAAAAACAAAAAACGACTGTACTGAAGAGTGCAGATTTTGTAGAATTGACGGGATGGCCTACTAAGTGTATATTTCTCATCACCTCTGCACTCTTCTCCAAATATTCATCCAATTCTGAAACTTGCGTGGAAATGAATTGTTTCTCCTGTGGTTATTTTACCCATCATCTTAAGTTTGTGCCCCAATAATATTTTGTTGAGAGTTTATTTTTTTATGCAATCTCTTCCTTATTTTAAATTCATTTTGAAATTCCTCTTAACCTGTCTGCTGTATGGACAAAGCAGTTTTTTTGAAACTGGAAAAATATTCCACCTCTCATCAAATGCATGAAAACAAGGGCACCCAGCCAAAAGAGCAAACTGAAAACTATTAAATAGAAAGTACTAAAAATCCATACCAAAAGTAAGATTATATAGTGGAAATATTGTCACATTTCCAATCATAAACATCTTCCAGGAGTTCTTTCTGTAAACACTTGCTAATATTATCACAAATAGTATTAAATCCAGTAACTAACAAACTCTTCCAGAGTGTATTGACAAGATATATTGGCTTATTTTGCACATTGTTCTTTCTTGACATTGAAAATTAACACGGAAAGACATGTGGCTTCTTCTTTGTCAGAAAGTATGAACCTAGTGCTTTAACCTCAAAAGTTAAGTGCTTTTTTTTTTCTTGCTCTCATTGCAATGCTTTTTGTTAACAACTTGTAATAAACAGAAATAATGAAAAGTCCATTATCTGGCATAGTAGCTCAGTGCCTTAATGGAATTGCTGGCATAGGTTTGTTTTCAATAGATGGTAACTCTTTAAGAGCTGTGCTATCTTATTTGATTGTAGCAATTCAGTTGCTTCTGCTTGTCTGCTAATGTTGAAACTAGCTAAACTATATAGCAGGCTTTCATTTTTTTAAAAATATAGCTGAGATGGAAATTTCTAAGTAGTTGTCTTAGTGATTACTTTGTTGAGGAACTTTTGCCTTTTGTCAATCCCTTTATCAAAGAGAAACTGCTATCCCTTACTGTTTTGTGTCAAGAACATTGTGCCTGGGTGCCATGTCCAGTGAACTGAATTTCCTTTGCTTTTTATTGTCGTCAAGTGTTTCTCAAGAGTGAAGATGGGGAGGTTAAGAAGGCATGGAAACTTTTTTAAAATTTAGCTCCTTAACTTTTGATACTTAAATCTCAGATAACTGGTATTAAAGTCGCCAGAAAAGCTCTCCTCTCCACTGCTTCCTTGAGTAGAAGTTTGTTTCTTTAGGGCTAAGCTATTATAAAATAAACTGTGTTAAAACAGAGAAGCTGGAGGAGCGTAGCAGATCAGGCACCATCCATGGAGAGTTGGACCATTTCTGTCCATGGATTTTGCTGACTAACAGAATCCCTCGATCTTTTGTCAGATTGCATTCTACCTGGTCTAAAAGTCTGAGACTTTGCAAATGAGCATTTTTTCCTCTTCTACATATTAAATAAGCAGGAAGACTAGAAACTGCTTCTTAATTCTGGTGCCAGCAATGAAAGGTCATTTGAAAAGGAATTTTCCTCTTTGTTGGCTTCTTGCACAGCGTTCCTCCATAAGCTAGCTGGTATCTGGCACGTGGGGATTGGTGGATGCCAGATAAATGTATTTTATAGTTGCTTTGGACTTTTACAATGCCTAATACACCTGCAATAAGAATAAACAATTTAAAAGGCAAAATACAAAAATACTATACTGAATGAACTTCTTGCATAAATATAAATCTTAAAGCATTTTACTTTATTTTCAATCACATTCTTTGAAAATATTTAAATCTTGCTGAATCTCCCTCCACAGAACCACCTGAGAGGTAAACAATAGCATTATAGATAATTAACCTCCCTTCCCCAAATTTATAGATAAAGCCTCTAACTGGGGCGACACCTACTAAACAGGGATAAGGAGACATTTTAAGAGAGTCACCCCAACAGTGAGTGGCATCAACCAGCTCTTCATTCTGGGTGATGTTATTTTATTCTTACACAACTTTATTTAAATTTTATTCAATAATATTTGCTGTGACAAAGGCACACTGATGGCTGAATATTTGCTCCCAACTTCACCAAATTTTCTTCAGAGAAAATTTACTTTCACAATTTTAAACTTGCATTTTAAACTTACCTTTTTTTTATTGTTTTGTTTAATTTTTTTTATTTATTTTGGGTTTTTTGGCAGTTGCTTGAATTCTGAATACCAGGGGTTTATCTGTATTGATTGCATTGCTGCCTTGGGATACAGTACACAAATACTTGCTCACATCATTCTCCATTATATTTCAAAGTAATTCATTGCACAAAAATGATTTTGAGAGATTGGAAACAAAATGCTCAACTGATACTTTGTTGTTTATGGTTTCTCATTGCACTAAGAGCTATAAAACTACCTTCAAAGAATACCGCCAACTATATGGGTTTGAAGATTTGTATTCATAGCAATTTTGCGGTCTCTATGTATTTTCTAGTTATTAAATAGTCACACATCCCTCAAATGTGGATAACCACCCGAGCTGTTCATTCATTACAGCAATAATTTAGTACACATCCTCTGCATGAAAAGTCCGTTTTCCTTTTTTAT
Organism: Narcine bancroftii; assembly: GCF_036971445.1. NCBI lineage: Eukaryota > Metazoa > Chordata > Chondrichthyes > Torpediniformes > Narcinidae > Narcine > Narcine bancroftii. The sequence goes on along the minus strand of NC_091470.1, from coordinate 148,494,243 downwards.
TTCCCCTCCTATCTGCCAATAAATTATCTTTTGTGGAGAAGTAATGGTGTTCTGCCATTTTCTTTTATAGATAGCATCACAGGAAGCTATTGACTAATGAGAATCAGCAAGAGAAAGCACTGAAATACTACACGCTAGTTGTCCTTGAAAATAAAAATAAAGCCAAATACATTCGTCTGCATGCAATATGCTTGCCAAGCTGAAGCACCATGAGAGGGCATTAAAGGACCTGCATGAGATCATCAAAAGAAACACCAACAGGAACTCCTTGGACCTAGTAGAAGATTATTGTTGTATAGGACATATCCAGCTTCTTGCCCTGAGGGATGAAGGGGCTTGTAAAAACTATATAAAAGCCTTACAGTTAGATCAGTCTTTGGCACTAGCCAATATCTCCAATAGGCCAGGACACTTTAACTTGTCTCAACGCTTCCAACAAAATGCCCTTCACTGCTTTGAACAGCAACTTTATGAAAAAGCTTAGATTTGGCAGAATATGGACTGATAATTGATGAAAGTAACACTGAATTAAAGAAATTGAGAAGTAGGATTAGGCGAGAGGCATCATTTTTCTTAAGTATTGAATAATGTGCCTTTATGACAGCAGACTGCATCGCCATGACAAAGGCAGAGATCAGGATTGGAATTACAGAAATTACATTTCAAGCATAGATTGCAGAAGGAGCTGGAATTGACAGTTTTAAGAATCACTGCTATGAATATGATCTGAGGGAACCAAAATATTTAAAAGGACAGTGGCTTTTATGTGAAATGCTAGATCAGAATTTTCTTTCTGCAAATTCATTGAATTAAAATCTTCAAACTGCTTCAGTCATCTCCACATTTACACTTCTCATTAACTTGTGGAAGTGGAATGCCAAGGAAATTTTCCCTGTTTCATTGCAATTCAACTTTGAGATGTTTAAGTCGTCATTATCAGAAAATGGTGTCTGTTTTGAAGTCAACATTTACAAAATGGGCTATCCTAAAAAGCTAGTGGACTTGCAAAAACTGCTTTTGCCGCTCAGCAGTCCAACTGCTTTGATATACCTGTTGTTTTGCCATTCATGTTTGTTGACTTATCAGACTTTTCAGGCCAATCTTTGCAAAATAGTACTTTGGGCATTTTTAATTTGGTATTTTTACATTTTCCTCCTATTAAAATGCTTCATGACCTCTTAGAGTGTGTTGGTAAAAATGAATAGCACTCACGTCGGCGAGGGTGTACAATTCAGGATATAAATTGATGAGTAACATTGGTGTTTGGAGATAGACCCATTATCGGATTTGTTTTCTTTCAAAACGTTTTGGCCCTTTGCATTGGGCACTTGATAATCTAACATGGGTCTCTTTTGCAATGGGGAAGAGATCGTAATCAATCCTTGTATGTACAGTTTTCTGTTATAAATACCACAAACTGCTTATTTTGTTTTATTAAATTATAATAACTTGTACATGATTTGTAATTGAATTTTGAAATCCAACATGAATAAATATGATTCAGAATACCAAATGAACAGCTGAGAAACAGATTGCTAGTGTATATAGGTACAAAATTGTTCGTTTAAAATAATTATTGATTGATCTTGTTAGATTTTTGAAATAAATATCTCTCACCAAATATATTAACTTATTTTCCATTTTCCTCCTTGATAGTTTCCTTCTTTTCCTTCACTGTGTTTTCTTCCAGAGGTGCCAATAACAATACATTCTACTTTGTGGCTGATGTTAGTGACCTGATGTTAGTGGGATGTGCAGAGGTAGGAAATACCACAGTCGGGCTAGATCCTGATCTTGCTGGAACGTTCACTAACACATTTTCTTGCAGTGGTTCTTGATCATCAGTCTTGGATAGTCCTCCAGATTTTTCACTGATCATGATGGTGGGAGAAATTTTAAAGTAATTACCTTGAAAAACTTTAATTGTTTTTCTACCTTAATAAAAAATGTTGATGGCGGAGTCCATAGGAGATGCATTGTGAGTAGTCAGTAGAGTGGTGGCTTTAAGGACCTAATCGTTTCTCATATGTTGGTGAGACTGGTGGCAGGACTTGTTAATGTTGATTTCATTCTTTTGTTATTATTTCCTGATTACCCTTCCAGTGAAAATTTCCTGACACTTGGATAATATGAAGATGTTATCTGATATAGTTAGGAATACAAATAGTTTTTAAGATGAAGGATTTATTTGGCTGCTACGATGATACTAGTGAGAAACTTTAACACATGCATTTAATTTATATATTTTTAAATAATGAAAAAAAAATGGTACCCTAATATGGGTATATTATCCCATATCCATTCTTTATTTCAGGAGTAGCATCCACACTGAAAAAATTAAGTACTTCACGATTCTTATCTGTTTTCTTTTTAAATTTTACTCTGGGATAGTAATGATTCATATTGGAATTTGTTAGAGAATTTTTTTTGTCAATACCAGGTTGATCCTCTTTAATCTGGCAATGCTGGGACCTGGCCATTGCTAGACCACACAAAATACTGGGAAATAGAAAATAGCTGTCAAAGGTGTGGTAGGTGCTTCAATTAGACCCATTTTCTGAGCTAAAAGGATCAAATATATCACCAATCAAATCCAAGTTATCGCAGTACCTTTACAGTGCCTGCGATCAGGACCGGGGTTTGAAGCCCGCACTGTCTGTAAGGAGTTTGTACTAATGGCAGCAGATTCAAAATGTGCCAGACCACCAAGCGCCTGATAATAGAGGTTCAATCTCTGTACAGAATTTCTCATTTCTAAGTATTATTCATTCCATTAAGGAGGAATGTTTATCTGTCTTCATTTTTATATATATATATATATATATATATATATCTATCCAAATCATGGGTCCTCTACCGGCACCACCTACGGCTCCTAGAACGCTTCCACCAGCGTTGTCTCCGCTCCATCCTCAACATTCATTGGAGCGCTTACATCCCTAACGTCGAAGTACTCGAGATGGCAGAGGTCGACAGCATCGAGTCCACGCTGCTGAAGATCCAGCTGCGCTGGATGGGTCACGTCTCCAGAATGGAGGACCATCGCCTTCCCAAGATCGTGTTATATGGCGAGCTCTCCACTGGCCACCGTGACAGAGGTGCACCAAAGAAAAGGTACAAGGACTGCCTAAAGAAATCTCTTGGTGCCTGCCACATTGACCACCGCCAGTGGGCTGATAACGCCTCAAACCGTGCATCTTGGCGCCTCACAGTTTGGCGGGCAGCAACCTCCTTTGAAGAAGACCGCAGAGCCCACCTCACTGACAAAAGGCAAAGGAGGAAAAACCCAACACCCAACCCCAACCAACCAATTTTCCCCTGCAACCGCTGCAATCGTGTCTGCCTGTCCCGCATCGGACTTGTCAGGCACAAACGAGCCTGCAGCTGACGTAGACTTTTTACCCCCTCCATAAATCTTCGTCCGCGAAGCCAAGCCAAAGAAAAAAAAAAGAAAAAAAATATATTATATATATATATTATATAATGTATATATTTTTATATATATTTTTATATATATATATATATATTATAATATATATATGGATGAGGAAAGTGTTTAGAATGTCATCTATTTTGTTCTTGTTCTTCATATATTATGGTTTGCAACTTAGATTTTCAAGTTCAGTTTATTGTCATCTCATTGTACAAGTACAACCCGACGAAACAGCGTTCTCCAGTCCTTGGTGCAAAACATGCAGACACACAACTAGACAACACGCATACAGGCAAATAATACACATGTAGGACAAGTATTTCATCCGTAAAAATAAATGTTGTTTTGGTTGTTCAGCATTCTTGCTGCCTGTGGTAAGAAGCTGTTCCTCAGCCTGGTGGTGACAGCTCTAATGTACTCCTGGATCGCTTCCCCAACTGGAGCAGTTGAAAGATGCTGTGTGCAGGGTGGAAGGGACCCTCAATGATTTTGCGCGCTCTCTTCTGATAACTTTCCTGGTAGATCACGTTGATGGGTTGGAGAAAGGGAGACTGCTGTGATCCTCTCTGTCTCTCTGATGGTCCTGTTGATTGACCTCCTATCCATTTTGCTGCAGGAACCGAACCACACTGTGATGCAGCTAGCCAGGATGCTCTCGATAGAGGTCCATAGAAGGTTGACATAATGGTGGCCGCTCGCTTTGCCGGCTTCAATCTTCTCAGGAAGTGCAGTTGCTGTTGTGCCTTCCTGATGAGTGAGGAAATGTTGAGTGGCTTCAATAGGTCACGAGAAAGGTGAACTCCAAGGAACTTGGTGCTCTCCACTCTCAACAACTGAGTTGTTGATGTGTAGTGGAGGGTTGTCGTTGCTGGTTCTCCTAAAGTCTATAATCATCTCCTTCATCTTATCCACATTGAGACTTCGGTTGTTACACTCGGACCTTTTCATGAGATTTTCCAACTCTAGTGTGACTCACTGTCATTGCTGAAGAAGCCAACTACTGTCATCTGCAAACTTGACACTGTTGGAGCTGGATCTGGCCATGCAGTCATGGGTCAGTAGCATGAACAGGAGTGGGCTGAGCACACAGCCCTGAGGTGTGCCAGTGCTCAGCGTGATGGTGCTGGTGGCCTTCTGTGGCTTGAGTCTCCTCTACCATTCTTATTTTCTTCCTAGATCAGGAAGATGAACTTTAATTTTGCCCCTGCAGAAGTTGTAAAGGGCATTTTTCCTCTAAATTTAATTACATTTGCTTATGTGCGTGCAATTTTTTGGGTCATATTTTCCATATTTAATATTTTACTTTTTATTCAAAACCAACTATTATAGTTGAAGAGTGTTTGCAAAATTTTGCCTGTGCTCTAGTGATTGTGCTTGGGTGCATTCCTCAACTCTGTGCAACAGAGTCTCTTCATTTGTTTTTACCTCCTTGCCACTGGACCAAGATCTTGCTCTGTTAAGATCATGCGGTGGCTGAGTGCAACATTTATTCTACCAGCAGCTTCTGCTCTTCAGAAGAATCTTCAATTCTGAGTTTGCTGAAGAAGGAAGGTAAATTTGGATTAACAATTCCAAGTAGAGATTCAAAATTGAGGGCATTGTCAAATTGCTAAATTACTAAAGAAACTGATAAAACTCATAATATTAATAAATTCAGTCTGTTTAATTACCACAAATTTTAATTTAGATAATTTTGAGGTGTTGTAACTTGTTGGAAAGAACAAATTTCATGAACTTGAAACAAAGTTAAGGGAGCTAAAGCTCCAGAAACTCAACACCACCTAGCACCTGTTTGATTTTTAATTGAGAGATGCAGCTCAGTAACATGCCACGCTACCAAAATACATTTATTTGTGGCCAATTAACCTTCTAGCCCTGTAGGTATTGGGAAATGGTTCCCCATTTGCCTAAATGGTCATTTCCTCTAGCAATGACATGCCAAAGCAACCTAGAAGATCGACAAAATGCACTGCAGTTACTTGCATAAGAGACTCGTATAACACCATTCCCCTGTCCCCTTCCCCAAGCCTGTGACCTCTTCTATCCCACTATCTGCATATTCCCCTTCATATCCCACACCATATTGAAGAAAATCTATCGCTAGTCATTCATCATTGCAGGATGTAAATCCTGGAATTCCCTGACCAACATCATTGTGGAAGTATGTTCAGAAGGACCTCAGTGGTTTAACAAGGTTGCTCGCTACCACCCTCCAAAGTAAAGTGGGGATGGACAATACTGGCTTAGCCAACTTAATCTACTATCTTGAAAAAAAAATGAGATACAAAAACATAAATTAATAAAAGTAGCATGGAAAGTTAATAATACAATTAAACAACAAATAAAATCACTGAATTATTTCTCAAAGGATAGAAAATAGGATAAAGATGTGTTAAACATAACCTGTGTATCTGTGTGGAGTGGTGTCCAGTATGTATTTGTAAAAAAAAAAGTGAGGAAGAGCTGATACCAGACAGGTTTTGCTTTCAGGAAAAGTTAAATAGGCTGAGCCTTGTTCCCCTTGAAACAAGATAAGTAGAATTTACAAAGGGAAACTTTTTAAAATTATGAATGTGCTTGGCTAGAATAACTATTGCAAATATTTTTTTTAAATGGGAGTTCAGTGTCATAAATGTTTCATAGTCACATTCAATTAGAAATTCATAAGTACCTTAACTGAATAGAGTTCATGTATAACTCACTACTACCACAAGGAGTAAGTGAGGGAAGTATATAGATGCAATTAAAAGAGAAATTAGGTAGAATACTTGTCTTCCATATGTAAAGGAGGTTCTGTCTGTAAACTGTACATATAGACACAGTGTAAAGCGAGTAGAATATAATCGGTATTAACCATTTAGGAAAATGGTCTTTATGTAATCAGATCTCATATATAGATTTAGTCGATGTCAATATATTTTAATGTACATGTGTCATTGCTCAAATTTATTGAGTCTTGATATTTAATTGATGGTCTTAATTGCTGGCAGCTGTGGAGCCTCTGTAATTCATTCTAATTACAGTGTGTGGTAAATGGGACTAATGAGTTTCATAACCTGAAAACAGCAGAAGAAAGGGCAAATCAGTCACAGCACAGACAACGAATGTCAGTTTACTTTCTCCTTGTGGTTTTTTGGTGGGGGGGGGGGTGATCAAGAAAGGGACAGGGAGAAAATTGTATTGCTCAAAAATGAACTTGTCAAGAGCAAATATACAAAACTGCAAAACTGTTCAGATGAGCCTTAGTTTCTGATTTGATTGTTTTGTATCAAAGATGTATATTGTTCACTAGCATCAGCTAGACAATCTGCAGGACTGAGTGTGGTTCAAGGTAGAGCAAAACTGTAGCATTTAACCAAGTAGAATTTTAAAATTGCACCACTTTCAAGCATTTAACCAAGTAGAATTTTAAAATTGCACCACTTTCAACCATTTAACCAAGTAGAATTTTAAAATTGCACCACTTTCAACCATTTAACCAAGTAGAATTTTAAAATTGCACCACTTTCAAGCACGTTGATTAATAACTTAAACATGCAACATTTTTTTCATGGTACAATAATGCAGACCCTAGCATCTTATTAATTAGATTCTACTTTATTGTCATTGTGCTATGTAAAATACAAAGCCAATGAAATACAATTGGCATCCAACGAGAAATTTTAAGTGTTATATAAAACTCGGCAAGCAAACATTTATAAAAGTACTGACAGTACAATGCGAATGCAGTACCACTCTGTTGTGATTTAAGGATCAGAAGGATCACAGCCTTGGGGAAGGGGAGGAAAGCTCTTCATGACCCTGCTGGTTCGAGAGAAAAGGCTCCTGTAGCGCCTTCCAAATTGAAGAAGAGTTAAAAGGCCATAGTTAGGGTGAGATGCATCCTTGATGATGCTCTTAGCCCTTGCCCAGACAGAGTTCCTGCTAGATGTTCTCCATCTAATAAGATGCTGGGAAGTTTTCGCCACCCACTGAAGTGCTTTACAGTCTGATACAAGACAATTGCCATACACTCCTAACAAAAGTCAGCTAAGAATTTTGGAAAGATACATGACCATTCAGTCAATTATGCAGGTACATATATTTTGAACATATTGGCTATTTTGGGCAGTTTGATGAGTCCCTTATTCAATTTTAAAGAATTAAAAATTCACTTGCTAAAAACAACTTGAATTTTTATTGTGCCTTTACTAAGATATTTCAGCAGAATATTATTACATTTAACTTCAGGCTACATACAAAGCTAGTGACAAAAATGATGTGTTGAAAAGGCCAAAAATATGGAGAAAAACCCAATGGAGAAAGGAAATCCAAAACACCACTAATGAAATGACTCAAATCAGAGAAGTGGAAGAGTCCAAAATTATACAAATGTTGGAAAACAGTAGTTTTGGAAGAGGATATAGACCTAGGTAAAGGTCTAGTTGAAAATTTGATGGTTTTTAAATTGTGCTTTAGTTTACTGGGAGCCATTGTAAGTTTGTGAATGCAGGAGTGATGAATGTTCAGAGCCTACCATAATTGGAATAGAGACAAAAATTTTGGATAAGCTCAAGGTTATGGAGGTTGAAAGGTGGGAGGCCTGCTGGAAGTGTTTTGGAAAAGCCATCTCGATGTTATAGATTTAAACAGCAACCAAATAATGTAGAGGTAGAGTTGAGAAAAATTATTGAAATGGAAATGCTAATGTCTTTGTCACACTTTTGTTGCCAGGATTTCCAGAGAAAGTGCTGGCATTGAACCACTAAAATTGAAGTAGATTTTGCTGAGGAAATTACCTCTTTATTTCAAATCTGTCTGTTCTGTGACAAGATCTAATGGAGCAATGATTTCGGAGGCAAGTTGCTTTTCTAAAAAATGTATTTTGCTTTAATCTTTTAATTGTGGTTTTGTGTAACTTCAAATGATGCTGAATTATATATTTTAAATAATCTTTTTAAGATTCTCAATAATGTTTGAGAGCTGAATTATGCTTCATGTGAGTGGATGGTGTACTGACAATAACCACACCAGCAGTGTGAATATAAGACAGTTTTAATAAACTAATATGTACACTAAGAGGTCTTGTCTCTGCAAGACAAACCAGGACTGTAGCTCTGGACTGCTTTATGTACAAGGTCACCGGGATGACCCCTGGTGACCTAGTGGTGTAATTACATATCACCACAGATGGGTTCAATGGAGCTGCAGATAGGCTGAAAAGGGCAAGAACAATGCAAAGGGAGACCTGCGGTTTTGTGCTATGCAAAATAAAATTGAAGGTTTCAATACAACATGTCATTGTATTCCCCCTGGGATTTCATTCTCCTCTTACTACACAACTTCCTCGGAAAAGTTTGCAACTACTAGCTTGGTCTGGTTCATCGTCCATTCTCCGATGTACCTACTTTTGACCTTGGTGTGTTTTTTTTTGTCCTGAAAATATGCATCTGTATTGATAGTGCAATGTAGAAATGAAGAAAGCTTAAATTTCAACTTCCAAAATAATATTTAAATTTGTAAATTAGCCATGGTACTAAATAAATGAGCAAGAAATGTAGTCATAATTCCCATTGCTGATCATTATCCAATAAATGTTTACTGATATCAAATAGGAATAGAATTCATTTTGACTATAATCAAGTACAGTCAAATAACAGCAAAGACTCGCCATTTCATCCCTCAAGAATAGCCACTTTAGCAAGGGTTACCTGTTCTCATTAAATAAAATCGCAGTTTTAATCAGCAACTTGAGAAGTTGAAATTGAGTTAGTGATGAAATAATCTATATTAGAAGCTCAAAACAATACACGATAGAAGGTTGTTTTCTTTTATATTTGTAAATGCATTTGGATCATTAATAAGGCTCTAAATATGTGCAGGCAAGTGTGATAGATACAAAGCCACTGTACTCATTATCATATGTGTGTATCATTTCAGCCCATCAGCTGAGCCCACAGTTCATTTGGCAATCTGAGCCACCTGAGTTGAGTAGCAAATTTCCTCTCCCCTCAGTGCAACCTGCTTAGGAAAGGTTGTTAGGGGATTTGCATTTCAAGACTTGTGCCTAATTCATCACCACTTGTGAACAACATCAAAGAAAGCTGGACTGATGAACATTGAGAGCATTGTGTTTGAACACATCTTCCCCATCTGCAGATTCCTTCTACAGGCAACACAAAGGCACCCATGTGAGTACAAATTATTTTTTTTATTATTGTAGTTTCTCCCTTTTCCTTCACATTTCCTTTATATTTCTAATGAACTGATACAGAACTGTAGAACTCTACATGGCTTGTTTTGCAGATTGCATTAAACAGTATGCCTGTTAGGTTTTGTACAATATTTCTCAGACAAAATCATCCAAAATAATCCTCTGTATGGTCTGAAGTTGAAAAATGAATTGTTGCAGACTGTACAGAAAATGCCATTAACGACTCCAGAGATATTTAAACAGAATATTTCATCCATAATAAAAAAAAGCACAAAACATTTTTGAAAGGTACAATAATGGAAATTCAGCATTTGATGGTTCCAATAATTGTGCAGCACCGTTTTTCTGACAGGTGCACAAATAAAGCCACGGTACTTTATAACAGCGGACTATATTTAGCATGAATTATGTAACTTAAGATGGTCCATTAAATTGTATAATTCCCATGTCTCTTGGTTGTGTTGATTTTCAGCTTTAAAAAGAGCTGTAAAATTAACTTTTCTCAGAGAATAAAAATGTTCTATCGATAAAGGGTTCAAAGAACAGAGAGGGGAAATTTGCTTAGGCAATTGCTTATTTTTGGTGCACTGTATTTATCCACACAGCTGCAGTTACTGTGGGAACACGGATTTCAATAAGAAAGTTTTTAACAACACAGAAGAATGCTATTCAACACTTGAAGACTGGCTGTTTGTGGTAGTTGGTATCTTATTACATTAACTACCCTTCAAAAATATCTAATTTGACTATATGTTCATTTTGTATATCTTGAGGTTGTGAAAGGCATTAAATAAATGGAATTCCTTCTTTCAGTCATGTTCTTTATTTCACAATCAGCACTCCTTGCAAAGAACTAAGTAGGTAACATGGCATCCTGCCTTCAATTTCGAGAAGGTGTCTCTACCTCTTTGCTCACCCCCATCTGGACAAGATTAATCAACTCAATTTAATCTAAGGAGCTGACCAGTTCAGTATTGAGCAGCCTCTGCATTCAGACAACATGCACCGAGATATTTCATTGACTAAAATGATGTTTACAAACCCTTCAATCACAGAATAATGCTGATATCCATCTTTTGCTTTTTTTTTAAATAATGTCATCTTTTGTAGTTTCAGCACTTCAAGGAAACTTTCAGACCATTGCCTTGGTGGAAAGAAGTTTTTCCAAATAGATCAGAAACATTTAAAATCATCAGTGTAAGATCCCACGATTAGCATTAGCTGTTAGCCCAATACTGTAATAGCACCGGTGTTCAAATCCACCACTGTCTGTAAGGTGTTTGTAAATTCTCCCCGTATCTGCATGGGTTTTCCCCAGGAGCTCTGATTTTTTTCCCCCCATTCAAAACGTACCCTGGTTTATAGGTTAATTGGGTGTAATTGGATAGCATGAGCTTGTATGTCTAAATTTTAAATTTAAATTTTTACTTTTCTCCTGATTTCCTGATCTTAAATATAACTGCCTGAAATACCCTGAGTGATGCAGACTTCTCTAAACTTTGCTAAGGAATTGCAAAGAATGAAGATATTTCTTCTCTAAATGGTTGAACCCTTGTTTTGAAATGGTAATCCTTCGATCCAGACAAACTAAGTTAAACATTAACTCCCATTCTATAACCACCCCGTGAAATTCAACGCTCGAGACAATATACTTAATCTAATTCCAGTGAATCAAACCTGCTATCCAAGGAATCAAGATGGTGTGTCATTGTTACGTTATCTCTATTTTAAGTATATTCTTCCTTGGTTAAGGAGACCAGACTTGCACATGTTATTCCAGATTTAGTTCATTCAGGGATCTGCAATTAGAGAGTTATCTTCACTTTTTATTCGAATCCTCATGCAATAAAGTCTTATTTTTAAATCCTTCCCTATCTGCTTGCTAATCCTGCAAGTAACCTATCAAGTATTAAGGCTGCATTGAACACCACATATCTTTTCATAGCTCACAATTAAAACAAATACTCAGCCTTTCAATATTTTCAGTTGATCTTTTAAAAAAAAAACCCAAGAGGCACATTTGATAGTGAGCAGAAGAGTTTTCCCATACCTGACCAGTCAAATTATCTGGGTCATTGATCATTTTTGTGGAATCTTGTGCACAAATTGGCTCTGAATTTCCTTTAATTCAAGTGATTCCACTTCATAAACTATCTTATTGTTTTTGGATATCCAGAGGTTACAAAAGATGCTATAGAAATGTAACTATTTGTTTTCATGTTAACTATTGATTTTTTTTTAAATTTAGATGGTAACCGGTCCTTTTGACCCATGAGTCTGTGCTGCTCAATTACACCTAATTAACCTACAACCCATGTACATTTTGAAGGGTAGGAGGAAACTGGAGTACCCAGAGGAAATCCACACAAGCATAGTATATTGAATCATGGCATTATTTAAATATCACAAGCAGTACGCTATCTGGTCATTAAAGAGCTCATCACAGGAGAGGCTATGCTTTTAATGATCTCCATTTGTCATTATGATGGGTTATTAAAGCATAAATCAAGATTCAATTAGGTTCCTCTTTTTTCTTACTACTTGGTTCCATTAGATGCAGTAAATTCAAATAAAAATAATGTTTTTTTTTCTCTTTCCACTTCCAAGAATGGATCCAGAATAAATGCTCTGAGAGTGTACTCATTAAAATAAGCTCAAGAATCATATTTCCCAGATTAACTTTTCTTTATACAATAGCCATGAAATGTCATGTAATCCAAAATTAGTAGGCTTTGCAGCCTTACTCATGTATAATATGCAACATCTGTAGTTAGAGTACTAATTTATTGAACTCAAGGACATGCTTTACAAAAAAAGTAATGTTCCCTATTCATCAAGATCCTGATGGCTCCCTGAATATTGAACTGAATTTTATAAGTTCATTTAAGTTAGAAAATAAAAAGATCAAAGAAAACCCTAACCATAAATAAATAACTCCCTTTTTCAATGAGCCCTAGTAAGATCACTCCCTGAGCTATCTCATGCAGTGATATTGGAATGCTTAGACCAGGAAGTGTTTATTAGGACAAACAAGTTATTTTAAGTGCAGGATGTTGCCTACCTTATAGTTTATTTTAGATTTCAGATTTATTATCGGAGTACATACTTGACATCACGTACATCCCTGAGATTCTTTTTCCTGTGAGTGAGGCAGAATTACCTCTTATTTGAAATGCAAAAAACCTGTACTCAATGTACACATGTAAGCAGATAAAGAAATGTAAACAAACTGCGGTACAAAGAGAAAAGAAAATCAATAAAGTGCAAAAGTAAGAGTCCTTAAATGAGTCCCTGATTTAAGTTTGTTGTTGAGGCGTCTGATGGAGGAGGGGTAGCAGCTGTTCCTGAACCTGGTGGTGTGAGTCTATAGGTTGGCACCTATACCTCTTTCCTGATGGCAACAACGAGAACAGAGGGTGTGCTGGGTAGCACACAATTATCCTTGATAATTGCTGCTGCTCTCCAATGGCAGTGTCCTCTATCGACGTTCTCGATGGTGGGGAGAGTTTTGCCTGTGATGTCCTGTGCTATATCCACTACCTTTTGTAGGTCTTTGCGCTCAGAGTATTGGTGTCACCATACTAGATGGTAATGCAACCGGTCAGCTCACTTTCCACCACACACCTGTAGAGAAGTAGAACTTCTGTGTGCCCCAGCTTGATGGGACTTGTGTGTAGGTGTTGTAATGCTAGGTTTAACAACATTACATAGAAACCCAGAACACAGTCATGAATAACTGATCCTCATTTATGCAAAAATGAGGAACAGGAAACATGCAACTGATAGTACATACTGAATATCAACACTTAATTTGGTTCACAAGAGAAATGGGACATACTTTAAAACTGATATTTATGCTCTTTTCATGATTTCAAAAAGTCATAAAACATTTCAACATTCCATCTCAGCAGTCTCCAAGCAAAGCATCGTGAACTTCTCTAATTCTCTTCTCCTCCTCCTCCTCCCTGGTCTCTCTTTCCCTCATCCCTCCTTCAGTCATTAGAGAGCTATCATTCTTTGCACTTGCCATCTCCTCCTATCACTTCTCAGTTTCTTTCTCTTCTACACTCCCGCCTGTATCCAGCCTCTCAGAGTGTATCTCAACCAGTGGGCCACAGCAATCTCCATGTGTGTTAAAAATGTAAAAATAAAATTCTTCAAACCAGATAAAAATGTGTTTCTTACAGAGCTGCCTTTGACTTGAAAGTATGGCTTAGTCATTGTCACTTGTGAGCCTATTAGGTTGGAAGCCAGGTGGGCTTTAGACCAAAAAAAGTTGAGAACCACTGATTAGCTCTTGCTTGTTAGCTTGCATTCCTTCCCACTCACACCTCCCCCCCCCCCCCCCCCCCCGCCCAACCTTTTTATTCAGGTGTCTGCCTATTTTTGGCACTAAAGGACGACTCGGGCCTAAAATGCAAATTGCCTTTTGCTGCCTGTGGCTGCTGCGGGACCTGCTGATTTTCTCCAAAACTTTGTGTATTGTGATAGGAGGAATGCACCAGATTGATTCCTGAAGTAGTGGGTTTGTTGTATGAATTGAAATTAGACAGGATCTGTACTCTCAAGGAATGATGTTTGATTTCATTAAAACTTAAAAAATCCTTCAAAGCTTTGAAACTGACTTGTTACCCATTGCAGGTGTATCTAAAACCAGAGGTCCATCTTGAAATAAGGGGTTGGACAATCAGAAATGATGAGAAACTTCATCAATAGAAGATTAGTGTGTCTTGGGAATTCTCTACCCAAGTGAACTGTAAAGATTCAATTTCCAAATACACTCAAGACGGATCATACAAGACTTTTCAACAGAGTAGCATGTGAGTGATTCAGCTTCTGTCCTATCACCATCTTTTACTTATCAATTAAACTAATAATCTCCCATTTTGCTGAATAACATTTTATGAAGTCTCCTAGCTGCTTAAAATCATTCTCAAGCTTTTGATTTAATTCTCAAGATGTAGCCTGCAAAATGCTGTCTATTTCCACCTCGCTACAGTCAATTTCCATTAATGACTTTTTAAATTACAACATTATGTCTTGGAGAACAAGATCACAGTGCCTTGAAAAGCAATTTAGCTTTTGCACGTCCTTTTTAATAAGCTTGATGTGCAAACCTTGGAAGAACTCTGCAGTAATCTTGTGCATCCAATCCAGGAGTTATTTGTTACACTAAAATGCATTTTAAGTACAAATATGTTCAAAATGTATACTTAGAGCATCCTTTTATGCCATCTTTCACCTCTTCACTAATAGTCACAACTTTTTACTTTAATTCTGTTCCATAACTGCCGGGAGTATTCCAAGTGGCAGTGTCTTTGCCTATTCTACTTTTGTGAATTTCAGAAAGATATTTAATAGTAAAGTGTGTTGTGGTTGTGCACAATTTTCTTTGCATCCATATATTCTGCATTTTTTCAGAACATATCAGGCTGAGTTGTTTTAACCCTTTTCCATATTTCTGGTAACAGTTCAATAATTAAATCAATATGCTCTGCTTCAATGAAATGCATACCACAGGCCCAATCATCCAGCCTGGGTAATTGTATTCCATTTGTACACTTTATAATTTGTCTTGTCATTGCATTATGTGGTTAAAAACACAATGCCAGAGAAACTCAGCAGGTCAAACAATGTACTTTATTTAGCAAAGACACCTATCGTGTCCATATGTCCAAAGATAAACTGGCAATTTTTTCTGATATGAACCCTATTTATGACAGATGCAAATCTGAAATTGCTACATTTGGCACACATGTTTTGGTCTTGTTCATTCTTAGAAGACCAATGGAAAGAAATTTTTAATATCTTTTCAATTATACTCCAGATGGAGCAACAACCCAATCCGATAACTGCTCTTTTTTCTGTACCGGTTCAACGAGTTGTGGCCCTCTCAACATTTTTAGCTAAAACAGCCATCCTATTCAAATGGAAAGACTCTAGACCTCCAACAGTGTTTCAGTGATTTTCTCATATTATGTCTTGTCTAGGTCTATAAAAAAAATTAGATATGTATTTGATTCATCAATGAAATTTGAAGATGCGTGGCAACCTTTTATGTCTTATTTTCATATGATATAAATATTTCTCATGTGATTAGATGTATTTACTCTTCCAGATGAGATATAGTCATACCTTTGTTTTTTGATTTATGGTAGGAACCAAAACTACAAAATATAATGCTATAATACAAAATATACAAAATGTATGCTCAGCTGTTTTTTGTTCACTTTTTTTTAAATTTTTTTATTTTCACTCATTGCAGTGGAGAGGGGACCACGTTTATAAAGTTTTAAGTTTTATCTCTATATATTTACACATACATTGTGATATTGTACTTTTAATTTAGTTTCCTTTTCTTCATTGTATTGTATTTCTTATAAAAACCAATAAAAAATATTTTAAAAAGATACATAGCCAACATTTTAGGCTTGAGCCCTTCATCAAGGAATGGAAAAATGTCAGCAGATGTCTGAACAAAATGGAGGGGGAGGGGCTGGGGGAGGAGCCCAGTCCCAAAGGCAGGAGGTAACAGATGAATAAGGGTGGGAGGGTGCAGTTGCAAGCAGGGGGCGGGGGGGGGGGAGATGATGGCTCTGAGAATCGAGAGGGAAGGGTTGGAGAGCTATGAGGAAAGAAGACAAAGGGAAGGGAGGGAGAATGAAGAGTAGGTTAGCAGAAACTGGAGGTTGATGTTATTGCCAAATCCAAAATCAGAACCCCAGATCTGACATCCACACCTTAACAGGAGTGTGAATTTGAACGGTGTCTGAAAGGCTTTTAACAGAATCTAATTCTTTGGACACTCCCTTAATAAACCAATCTGTATTAATCCCTTCTGCAGACTTGAACAGGTCTAAATACAATTTTCACTAAAATAGTACATTATAACACGATTTACAGAACGGTAATTCAGTAGCAGAACCATGGTGTAGCAGAGCTCATGACTTGACAACATTTTGATGAAGTCTTGACGAAGGGTTCTGACCCAAAACATAGATAATTCTTCCTCAATTAATGCTGCTGGACTGGCTGAGTTCCTCCAGTAGCTTGTTTTTTTTTGCTCCAGATTGCAGTACTTGCAGTCTCTTGTGGCACCTGTGCCCTATGTTGTTTGGGTCTTGTCTCATAAAAATGTTGACTGCTTCATTTTCTAAGAGTTTTAAACAGAACTGAACATTATGCAATCATAGTGAGCATTCCTACTCTGACCTTGTAATGGAGGAATTTGTCCAGTGATATCCTGGGCTGAGATGATTGACCCCTGATAACCACAGCCACTTCCTGACCAACTGAGTATTTCCAGCAATTTTTGTTTGTATTTTGAATTTCCACCATCTGGAGTTGTTTTATTTCCATACAATATTTGAGATTCCATCCTTTTCCTTTCTGAACACTTACCCATCTGATAACATGAGTACAACAGAATAAAACAGTCACATTTTCCCAAACATGAACAGTTAAATAAAATGTAAACCAACATTAAGTATTTCTAAAGTTAAAGCAAAAGAGAAGATGCAGATGAAGAAGTTTAGAGAGCTTGCACTGACTAGAATTTCATTGAAGAATTTTAGAATTAGATATTAATCTTGGGTTACCTGACCAAAAAAATGCTTACATCCACTTAACATGTTCATGGAGCGATCTACTGTTAAATTTTATATTGTGTTTTAAACAATATTGTAAATATATTCCCATTAAATAGGAGTTGGTATAAATTATAAATTCTAGTACTACTCACTAGGTCTCAAACTGCAGAAGTAAATGTTGAATTTTGAAATCCTTTTAAGCTCTGGGATAAGATTTTGCCTCTGAAAGTCTATAAATTTAACTTCTGGATTTGACATTTATCATGATTGTTTTTTAAAATGTTCTGGAAAGTCATAAAGCTGACAGGGACATTTCTGATTCAACAGGTCCTCAATCAACAGTCACTGCCGAAATAAAATAATCAACATTAAGCTTCAAAGCAATGTATTAGATTCTGGAATACTTCAACAATCTGTGTTTACTGCTTGTCTTGCTATATAGCCCCTGTACAATGATTAAGATTTGTGCAAATTCATTTATTTATTGCACCCATCTTCCAAAAGTTCAAAATAACATTTTAGTCAAATAAATTTGCCAAGAAGGTTCCAAAGTTGATTCCTAATCTGTTTAAATTAAGTTTTGTAAGTGATGTTAATAGGTGAATAGGGACAGCACAAAAAAAGTGAATAATAATCTAATTTCCAATTTTGCCCAGTAGATTTACTCTCATTTGCTCTAGATTAGAGAATCTAAACATAGATTAGTTGACCACTTTGCTCAAAGCCTTAGTTCAATATAAAGGGTGATCCTGAACTTCCAGTTGTCTGTTATTTTAATTAGAACTTAGAACAGTACAGTAGAGGAACAGACTCTATAGTTCACAATGACTACACTGAACCCCTTTCTTGCTATTCCTGATGAACTTTCAGCCTTCTGTGGATGTTGACTGACCCGCTGAGTTACTCCACCATTTAGTGTGTTTCTTTGGTTTTCTAGCATTTGCCAAATTAAACTGTTTTCTGTCTGAATACGAAAAGAATCTCAGGGTTGTATGTGATGTATGTACTCTGACAATAGATTTAAACTGAACTCGATCCATATTCTTCCATTCTAATTATATTCATGTATCTATCTACAAGCCTCTTAAATGATGCTGTTGTATTTGTTTCCAACACCAACCCTGACAGACTTCCAAGCATCTACTACTACTCTGTTTAAAAAAAAAGCTTGCCCCACACATCTCCTTTAAACTTCCCCACTCTCACTTTGATTGCATGTTTCAGATTTATTGTCAGAGTACATACATGACATCACATACAACCCTGAAATACTTTTACATGTGGGCAAAGCAGAATTACCACTGTGCCAGATGGTGGTGGATTCTTGATAATCACTGCTGCTCTTCAACGGCAGCGATCCCCGTAGATGTGCTCAATGATGGGGAGGGTTTTGCCTGTGATGTCCTGGCTTCCTTTTGAAGGGCTTTATGCTCCAGGTTATTGGTGTCTCCAGACCAGTCCATGATGTAGCCAGACAGTACACTTTCCACCACACCTCTGTAGAAACTTCCCAGAGTTTCTGATGTCATACCAAACTTTTGTAATCTCCTGAGGAAGTAAAAGCCCTGATGTGCTTTCTTCATGTAGAGTGTTGGGTCCAGGAAAGATCCTCCAAGATAGTGACTCCCAAGAACCTTAATTTGTTTACCTCTCCACCTTGTCTTCTAGTAGTTTGTGTTAGACTTTGACTTTCTCCTCTATCCATGCCTCATAATTTTATAAAATTCTCCATCTTATTCACATTCTGACCTAAATACTTTGATTTCTTGCAATGTAAACACAAGGAATTAAATTTAATTTTCCTTTTTGGTACGTGGTAGCCAGCAGGACTAGATTCAATTTCAGATAATTAGCCTTCAAAATAGAAGCAGAAAGACTCAGCAGGTCAGGCTGCACCTAGAAGCCTGACGTGTTAACTCTCTATCTCTTTTCACATGAGTAGCCTGACCAATGTCGAGTATTTCCAGCATTCTCTTGAGTTTAGGTTTACTGCAGCTGCAGTCTATTGATTTTGTTGGTTTGTATCAGAGCTGCCAATTCATTTTTTTTGAAAACTATTTATTTAAGAAAATCGTTAATAGAAAAAATATATACAATCTAATAGAAGGGATTTTATAAATAATATATATATATATTGAAAACATTAATGCAAAAAAAAACAAAAAAAGGAAAAAAAATACCCCCTTCCACCCTATCAGCCAGCTCTCTTAAGGAGAGCTAAAAAAAGGAAAAATATATAATACATCAAAGTACATCTAAATGCATATATTCCAAATACGTTAACCAGTTATTGGCAAAAAAAAATTATCATGCAAATTATATGTAATTTTTCCATAACAATACAAACTTTCAATTCATTGTTATATTAATCACTGTGTTACCTTTCCATGTACTTGCTACACATTTTCGAGCTACAGACAGTACTAAATGTACAAATGCAATTTGAAATTTATCAAGCCCTAATCCCTTTAAAGGAACCATGTAAAAAAAAAGATGGATCTAATGGTAACAATGTTATATAATTTTTCCAAAATTAACCTAATTTCTTCCCAAAATGGTTGTACATAAACACAAGACCAAACAGCGTGTAAAAAAAAAAAAGTACCAGCACATATACCACATCTAAAACAAGAATCCGAATTACTAAAATCGTATTTTTTCAATTTCTCTGGAGTTAAATATAACTGATGTAAAAAAAATTATAATTGACCATTCCGTACTGTACATTTATCAATTTAGTTACACTATCGTAGCACATATCTGCCCAATAATCTTCGGGAAAAACAAAAGCTAAATCATTTTCCCACTTAAGCTTAGACTTCTCCCATTCCGGTTTATCCATATTGTCTTGTAACACTTGATACATAACAGAAATATATCCCTTTTTTGGTTTTGAAGAAATCAAAGATTCAAATTCCGTCAATACAGGTCAAGTCGTCTCTCTACCATACATGTCTTTCACCAAAGCTCAAATTTGATAATAAACAAACAATTTTCAGCAATATCAAAACATTCCCTTAATTGATTAAAGGAAGGAAATTGTCCTTCTACAAAACAATCCTGCAATATCTTTATACCCTTAAAATCCCAACTCTTGAAATAATTAAATATTGAAAAAGGAATAAGCTGATTATTATATAATGGGGTTAAAATTGACAATTTACCTTTTGATCCTAAAATCTTATTTCTTTTAGCCCACACCTTTAATAAATGCTTTAATATCAGCATATTATATTCCTGCAACAAATTTATATTCTATCGATATATAAATTGACGCACCTCAATTTCAGAAATGCAAGCCATCTCAACTTTTGCCCAACTTGGGGGTTGGTCCAAATCCATCAATCTACTAATAAATTTCAACTGGGCTGCTTCATAATAATTTTGAAAATGAGGTCATTGAAGCCCACTTAACGCATATTTCCAAGTAAGTTTATATAACGCTACCCATGATAATTTACCTTTCCATAAAAATTCTCTCATGGCTTTATTTAAATCCTGAAAAAATCCCTTTGAAAGAGGACACGGTATTGATTAAAGTAAGTATTGAATTTGAGGAAAAATATTTGTCTTAATACAATTAACTTGACCAATTAAAGTTAATGGGAGATCTTTCCATTTTATTAAATCTGCTTTAATCTTTTTTAGTAAAGGAACATAATTTAACTTGTATAAAGATTGATGATCAGCATTTACAATTATTCCTAAATATTTAATTTTATCAGATCATTTCAATTTTATAATATCTTTATATTCTGAATAATCTCCATCTCCAACTGGCAAAATTTCACTCTTATTTCAATCAACCTTATATCCAGATAATGTTCCAAA
The DNA here is from genome assembly GCF_036971445.1 of Narcine bancroftii. Taxonomy (NCBI): domain Eukaryota; kingdom Metazoa; phylum Chordata; class Chondrichthyes; order Torpediniformes; family Narcinidae; genus Narcine; species Narcine bancroftii. Next base: position 148,473,197 of record NC_091470.1, on the reverse strand, counting down.
TTGCAATAAACATTCCTGCAGATGCAGCAATGATCGTTCTGGGTCTGTCAAATATATCAAAACATCATCTGCAAATGAGCTAATCTTATATTTTTCATCCATAACTCTCATCCCTCTTATCTGTTATTTTGTCTTATTGTTTGAGCTAATGGTTCAATAGCCAATGCAAACAAGGCTGGTGACAATGGACATCCTTTTGGAATCAAACGTGTCAATTTGAACGGTAATGAAACTTGACCATTTGTCACCTCGCTGGCAATCGGGTTTGTATATAAAGCTTTAACCCAACCAATTTTAAAAAAGGGCCAAATTTAAACTTCTCCAACACCTTAAAAAAAAATTCCCATTCAACCCTTTCAAAGGCTTTTTCCGCATCAAGCGCAACCACCATTGGATGGTTGGGCTGCTGTCGATATGCATTGACCAAAGTAATCAATCGAAGGATATTATTTGATGCATTTCTATTCTGAATAAAACCTGTTTGGTCAATATGTATCAATTTAGGTAAATACTTAGCAAGTCTATTTGCTTACACTTTTGCTATAATTTTATAGTCTACATTCAGTAGAGAAATAGGTCTATATGAAGACACTTACAACGGATCTCTTTTTTTTCGGAATTACAGTAATTAAAGCACTGGAGCAAGATTCCAGTAACTCGTGCTCTTCAGTTACTTGTTATAATACATCCTCAAACACAGAGGATAAATCTTCATAAAAAATTTTGTAAAATTCCACAGAAAATCTGTCGTTCCCTCGGTGACTTTCCATTTGGCATCTCCTGTATAGCTTCCTTAATCTCAAATTCTGTAAATGGAGCTTCCAATTCCACAACATCTTCCTCCTTTAATGCTGGTAATGTTAATTTAGATAAATAAGATTCAATAACACCACTATCCTGTTTCCCCTCAGTATATATAAATGTTGATAAAATGAATAAAACTGGTCATTAATTTCCTGAGGTTTATAGGTAACTATTGAATTATTTTTAACAGCATTAATAATCCGTGAAACCTCTTCAGTCTTTAACTGCCATGCAAGTACTTTGTGCTCTCTCACCCAACTCATAATAATGCTGCTTAGATCGATTAATTAAACACTCAAACTGATAAGTTTGCAATGTGTTATAATGTAGTTTTAAATTAGCCAAAACTAATTTTTTATCTTGTCACATCTTTCTGAAATTCCTTCTCCAATTCAGCTATTTGTTTCTCCAGCTCTAAACTCTCTGCCATATACTGTTTCTTAACTTTAGTAGCATAACTAATAATCTGCCCTCTTAAATAAGCTTTTAGTGATCTCATAACACAAAACGACTATCTACAAAATTATCATTCTCAGTCAAGAACAAAGTGATCTTTAATAAAGGTAACAAACTCTTTTTTTCAACAACATTGTGTTAAATCTCCATCTATAAGATGAATGTATCACTTCTGAACTTATACAAGAAAAAAATAATAAAGAATGGTCCGATATAACCCTACTTTTATATTCCACCTGTAATATTCTTCCTTGTAAATGTGCCGATACAAAAAAAAAATTCTGGAAAATGAGTCATGTCGAGATGAATAAAAGGAAAAATCCTTCTCTGAAGGATTGACCTTTCTCCAAATATCCACCAAATTTAAGTCTTTCATCAAGGCTCCAATTTGTATCGCCATCTTTGATTTCTTTATACTTTTTGGAGATCTATCTAATAAAGGATCCAGAACACAATTGAAATCTCCCCCAACTAAAATATTTTCATTAGCCTGATTTAACAACAAAAAAGCATCAGAAATAAAATGCTCATCATCTACGTTAGGTGCATAAACATTAAGCAAAGTCCAAGATTAAGCAAAAATTTTACAATTCACGCTTAAAACCCTCCCAGCATTTTCTTCCATAGATGGTAATTCAAAAGGCAAATTCTTATGAATTAAAATCACTACACCTCTTGCCTTCGAATTAAATTAAGAAGATACATGACCAACCCAATCTCTCTTCAATTTGAGATGTTCTTTTTCAGTCATATGTGTTTCTTGCAAAAAAAAGCAATATCAATTTTCAATTTCTTAACACAAGCCAAAACTCTTTTTCGCTTAATTGGATTATTTAACCCCTAAACATTAAAAGTTGCAAATTTCAGATTAGACATCCCTACAAATTAACAATATAATCACTCACTACAAATCGCTCCCCTTATAATATCTTAAAATCACTTCCCATTTTTTAAATAAAATAAAAAATTTCCAAAACAACATTTTTTATTTAAAAAAAAACTACCCTAAGGTAGTAACACCCAAAAAAACCTGGGTGTGGTAAACCCCACAAGTGGCAGATATCAAAGATTTCAGTGCCATCCACCCCCCCCCCCCCCAGCCAGAAATATGTTATTCACATCAACATAATCAAATATAATAAATATATTCAACCATTGACCCCAATCCCAATGGTTGTTCCGGGTCTTCAATGTCAATAAGACTTTGAGTTAATACTTCTTTCTTTCCATTCTTCCCATTTCTCCCATTCTTCCCATTACCATTTTCATTTGTCTTCCTTTTAGGCGATGGAGGCTAAAATCGACCATTTCCTCGCAACTCTGGTAGTGAATTAGCAAAGATTAATGCATCATGGTCATTTTCAAAAAATTGAGATTGAAAATTACCATAAAAGACTTTTAACACTGCAGGGTAATGAAAAGAAAATTTGTAACCCTTCCGCCACAACACTTCTTTAGCCGAATTGAATTCCTGACATTGCCTAATAATCTCCTGACTCAGATCTGCATTTTTTTAAAAAACTTATTTTGAGTCATCATTGGAGATTGACTTTGTCGGGTCTTCTGCGCCGCCAACCGTAGTATCATTTCTCTATCCTGATATTTCAGACAACAAATTAAAGCCACCCTTGGCAGTTGTCCCAGAAGCAGTTTCCTCCGCAACGCTCTATGAACTCAGTCCAACTCTAGGTCTTCTGAAAAAAAATTCCTTGCCCAACATCTCGGGAATCCATTTCTTTAAAAAATTTATTGGATTGGAATCTTCAATATCTTCTGGAAAATCCACAAGCTTCACATTATTTCTTTGACTTTGATTTTCCAGTGCATCAAGTTTTTTTAATAATTCCTTCTTCTGAATTCCCCAATCCACAAAAGAATCTTCCACTTTCTCCATTTTTTCCTTATTACATTCAACCTGATTTTTACATTCAAATAAAGCTGTTTCAATTTTTAAAAAAAATTTTTGTACTGTATCCACTGATTTGATACATTTATTAACATCACTCATAACTGCAGTCATATCTTCAGACATATTATTCATTTTAGTTGTCATTTCCAAAAAATTCTTGAGTCATTTGTTTAAACATATTGTCCATTTGATAAGCAATCCCTTCCAAAACAGCACACGTAGACTCAATTCCAGATTCCAGTGCCTCTTTTTGAGGCCTACCTTCTCTAGTTCCCACTCCCAGTTGCTCCTGCATGCTGCCCAGTAAAGGTCAGTCTTCTTCCTCTTCAAATGTCGTCAGTCCCTTTCCAGTGCGGCTGTGGGCCTGAACACCCTACGATGGCACCCTGACCACGTCGGGATGCTGCCGCTCAGGCCCCCCCACAACCCACACCCGATCCAACAAAGTCCCGAACCCTAGAGGCACCATGCATGCCCAGTAACGCAAGGGAATGTGCAGGTCCGGCTTCCAACGCCATTCTGCATGTCCACGGCCCATCCGACAGCAGTGCAGGCTCACGGGCTCCTCTCTTGGCACCAATTGAGCTCGTCATTGAACCGGTGCCATCTTGCGAAGGCAGGATTGGTGCCATCATCATACTCAGCTGGGCAGGGGTCCTCTGTGCCTTTGGAACTCCCAAAATCAACTCCGTGGCTTCAGTTAAGCAGGTAGGCCTGAATTCTTCAGCACTCTTAAAAGGTAGTTTCTTCTGCAATTGAGTTTTCTTTTTTTTTTTTACATAGTAGCCATTGTAACCCACTAATGTTCCAAAAAATAAAAATACGGAGTGAGGAGCGGAACCAAGGAGGGTTTTGATCAAGAATGGATGAGATGAGCTGGGGATCTCAGGAAGCCGCCGGAGATACAAATTTGCAAGCACTAGAAATCAAGCAGGGTGACCCTCCACTCACGCCTTCACTCCTAGCAAGTGGTGATGACATCGAGAGCCCTAATGGTGACACAGATGAGGACAATTCTAATGATCCCCCATCTCTGGAAGACATTGGGTTCTCCAAGGAGCCTGAGGTCCTGGGTGATGATCAGAAAAGTTCAGAACCCAACAGCGGTGAGGCACAAGATGAAGCAAGAAGCCTGGACAGTTCCCACAATCCTGATGAGGAATAGATGCAGGTTCTTGGAAATGAACTGCTGAGGAAGAAAGTTCTGGTAGCGTCAGAATCAGGAGCCAAGACCACAAAAAGAACAGAATGTAACAGTGTGGCTGAAGATGACACTGGAGGATGGAACAGAGGTAGAGGACGATCACTCCCTCACTTTCACAGTGGGCGATGGGAATGTTATCCAGGCATTGGATCTTTGCATCCAGTTGATGGACCCAGGGGAAGTGGCATTAATTATATCTGATGCCAAGTGTGCCTATGGCTGTTTGGGCAGCTCCCAGCCTATAGTTCCCACAAGTGCCACTGTGCACATTGAGGTCCAGCTTCTCTCAGTGAACGATTACCCAGATATTGAACTCCTGCCGGGGAAAGAAAGGCTACTACTGACCAATAAGAAAAGAGAGCGAGGGAATGCCTACTTTGTCCGGAATGAGTACATCTTTGCAATCAATTCGTATGACATCGCCCTCAATATTTTAAACTCAAGCTCCAAAGTTGAATTTTCACCAGAGGAAGAGCAGGAGATGCTGGATGTGAAGGTGAAATGTCTAAATAAATCCTCAAATGCAGCTCTCAAGCAGCAACCCAACAATATCAAATCACTCTTTAGAAAAGGGAAGGTCCTGACCTTGCAGGGTGAATACACAGAGGCTATACTAGTTCTGGAACAAGCTGTAAGACTACAGCCATCAAACAAGGCAATTCAGGCCGAACTCTCCCAGCTGCTGAGGAAGCAATCTGAGCAGCGGTCCTTGGTGCAGGAAATGTGCTGGAAGATGCTCATGGATATGGCTATACCCCCTCTCTCCTCAGCATCTCGATTCTCATGGAGTATTCCAAGGAAGTGGCTGTTTGGAGCAACCATGGTGGCGGTCCGAGATGTGGATGTTGCTGCAAGAAATTGACCAAATATCCTGTTGGGATGTGTCCACACCAAAATTCAACAGGACCTCACCAGTGCTAAACATTGTGACCTTCCCCCAACCCACAACATTCTGAACCTCCTATTGCTTCAGGTATTGTACAGAAAATCAATGGACTCCAACCACCCCTTCCTTTACCATACTTGAGACAAAATGTCCAAGTGGAGCACATAGTGATTATAGATTGGTTTATATTATAACACTGATTGGATTTAATTTATTTCTTGGGGTGGCTTAAATAAAATTTATGCAAAATGTTTATATAATTATAATAAATGTTTATATTGAAAAAAAAACATTTTTAATCACTTCTATAAACTTTTAAAACTGGTACTTAAAAAACTAGCTGAGGAAGGATGGGATCACATGTTTGTCCTCTACGCCATCCTGTCACGCCCCACCCCCCCCACCCCCCCAAGCTGCCAATTCTTGTGCTATGTCATTGACTTGCAACATTAGCTAACCTTTTCTCCCTCTGCAGATGCTACTTGACCTATTGAGGGGGAAAAAAGTTCAACACTATTTTATTTCAGGTTTCCAGAAACTGCTATGTTCTGCATCTTTTTTTTTCTCTTTTGGGGCTCCTCCAGACAAATCAGCCTTCATCGCCGAATCTAGGACATCTTTAACAGTTGATGTGAAATCTGATTCTGTCTTTCTCCTCCATAACAAAGGCATTGTCTTCATTTCCACCCCTCCCCCCTCTTTGCAACTTAAAGTACTTTTACAAATTCTGTTGCGTCCATTGACATAACATATTAATTCTGATTTTTCTCATTACAGATGCTGACTTCCTGCAGGCTAGTTTTAAAGTCAGTAAAGATATTGCTCCTCATTATAATGCACTAAAATTCCATGTTAAATTCAATAGTGTAATAATCATACCTATTCAAATCAATTAAAATGTAGATGAGATTCTAAAGAGCAACCGTCAGTACACTTCAGAAAGAAAATATAAGGTATAAAAGGAAATTTCTTTGGAATAGTTGACTAAACAAAATATTTAAAATGATTTTGAGGTAGAGTACAATATAGTCCTTTTTATTTATTCATTCATGAGAAGTGGATGTGAGAATACCCATCCAACACTGAAGAAATCGTTCATTGAATCGGCACATTGATGGTTCTAGAATCACGCTGCTCTCACTGCTGCAGTCGAAGTTCTCATCGGTTTCAGAAGGGCATCAATCATCCTGGTACCCAAGAAGAGCCGATGGAGCTCCCTCAATGACTATCGTCCAGTAGCTCTCGCACCTCCTGTGAGGAAATGCTTTGAGAGGCTGGTCATGGCCAGAATTAACATGTATCTAAATGAAGGTCTGGACTCGCTGCTTTTCACCGACAGTCACATTGCTTCACAGCTCTCCACTCTGCTCTGGATCACCTAGACAACAGCAACTCGTACACTGCAGCCGCTGACACCATGGTTGTTGGCAGAATCACAGACAGGAATGAGGAAGCATAAAGGAGGGAGATATATCAGCTCATTAAGTAGTGTCACAAGAACAACCTTCCACTTAACATGAGCAAAACCAAGGAGATGATTGTGGATTTCAGGAGAACACAACCCAGTCCTCATCAAGGGGTCAGCAGTGGAGTGGATCAAGAACTTCAAATCCCTGAAGATCTGTCCTGGGGCCTCCACATCGGGGCAATCATGAAGAAGGCTCACCAGTGGCTATACTTTGTGAGGAATTTGAAGAGATTTAGTATGTCACAAAGGCTCAAATGTCTACAGGTGTACCATGGAGAGCATTCTGTGATTGCATCACTGGTATGGAGGTGCCAACACTCAGCACAAGGAAAAAAACTCCAGGGGGTTGTTAACTCGGCCTGCGACGTCATAGGCACCAAACCATGTCTTCACTCCAAGGTCATCAAGGGGCAGTGCCTTAAGAAAGCAGCCTCTATCATCAAGGACCCCTGCCACCCAGGCCAGGCCCTCTTCAATCTGCTATCATTGTGAAAAAGGTACAGGAGTCTGAAGACGAGCACTCAACAACATAAAGACAGTCTCTTCCCCTCCGCCATCGAATTTCTGAATGAACAATGAACCACAGACACTATCTCTTCTTGTCTTTTTCTTGCTCTATTTTTATTTTGAAATATATTAATGTTTGGACTGTGACGCTGCTGCAAAACCATGAATTTCATGATATGTTCATGACAATAAATTCCGATTCTATTGTGCAGGTCAGAATGAATGGTTAGAGATAGTATTCTGCAGATGCTAGAATCTGGAGCAAAAAAAACCAATGCTACTGAAACTCTGGGCTGCATTTGTAAATTGTTGACATTCTGGGTGGACATAGTGGAAAGGGAAGATGGCCAGTGTAAAAGAGGAGAGGATGAGATAGAGGCCAAGAAGGGGTAAATGATAATGTGCAGAAGGAGCAAGATTGGCAGCTTCTCTTCCCTAAAGATCATTAGTTAAAATAAAATCCATTTTGGTCACTACAATCTGGTAGTTTCATTTTAATGTGACTGAGGCATGTTTATCGATGCAGTGACATGACAAATTTAGTGTTATTAACTAGTGTTGAATTTCCAGGCAATAATGTTTTATTAGAATTCGAGGGAGTGTAGCATTTTTGGAAATGCTGTCATTCCAGCAAAATTTTATATCAAGGATGATTATTTTCCTATTAAAGATGTCATGGCTCTGTTTAAAGAACAGGGAGTTATCCTGTTATGAACAACTTTGTAGTCAATGCCATGAAAAAGATGATCAAGTTTATGGGATCCAATTTTTTTCCCAATAGATCAAAGGTGGTCCTGGGGTTGTAAAGTGTTTTGAAACAACCACAGAAATGTATTTCAGAACAAATGCATGTATCAGGGAATCTACCTTTCTAATACTAGATAGGCTTTTGATTCAAATGTTATAAAACACAGTTATTATGTCAATGCAAGAAATTACACCCAGCTACAAACAAACTCAAAGGTTTTGCCTTGTAATTTAATTTATCAGCAGTCTTTTTGTGTAATTTGGCTTCAGACAGAATCAGACTTGATTGTCATGAACATGTGAAATTCATTCTTTTATGGCAGCATCACAGTGTAAACATTCCCATAATCATTCTGCAGGTTTTTTTTTGTCCTGTGCATTGGCACCTCTGTTCCAGACATTGAGGCAACCAGTCAGAAGGCTCTGCATGGTGGACTTGTAGAAGCTTTCAAGAGCCTTCAGTGACGTACTGAATCTCCTCAAACTCTTCACAAAGTATGGCCGCTGGTGAGCCGCCTTCGTAATTGCATCGACATGGAAGGTTCAGGACAGATTCTCAGAGATGGGAATTCCCAATACCTGGGAATTTGTCCTTCTTCACCCTCTCCAATGCTGACCACTCCATGAGGACTTCTGACTTCCCCCTGAAATCCACAATCATCTCTTGTTTTGCTAACAAGGTTGTTGTCGTTCTTCCCATTTATTTCCATAGTCGGCATCACTCTAAACCCTCTATTTGGAAGTTTAGGTGCTCCAGTCTCACTCCAGAGAATAATCTAGGTCCCAAAGACTAGAGGAGGAAGCAGACCACCCAGATTGGGATGTTCATCCTTAACTTTCCCTGCGCCCCACATTAGGCATGAAGTACTCTGTGGCATTTAAAAGAACAGAAAAGTTTTACCTGCCGCTTACTAAAAATTGATCTTCACACACAACAAAATTAAATGATTTGCTCAGTTTTTTTTTTGAAACCTGGTTGGTGTAAGATGCCCGTTATATCTTCTGCACCAAAACCGGGGAGGGGGGATGTGTGTGTTTGGGGGTGGGGGAGTTTGTGACAGACATCCGCTGGAAGCTGAAAATCCTGGCTGCGGTGTCTCAAAAAGACAGTACCTCCAATTATGCGGCGCTCCCTCGGTATTTGGGCTGGAGCGTCATCAGCGTCCAGTCAGGGTTTTCAAAGTGAGCTCCACGTTTCCTGAAATATCCTCCCGCTGGCCGAATTTTCTCTTTCTTTACCGAAAGAATATTGACTCGGGCTTTTTAACTGCAAACTTAATTGGGGAATTTAATTCACAAATTGATTCTTTTTGGAACCTTGAGCAAAAAGTATCATCTGGGACAACGTGAAATGCGGTTACTTGTTAAATGAGTTCCAAGAGGGTCAGATATGATGCCTAATGATGTTTTTGCAGCAACATTTACCAGAAATATCATCCTGTTAGTTGCTCTTTGAATGGACGTTTAATCTGTTTACTTGCACTTAGGCGATTTGCGTTGGAAATTGACTCAAGATGTGCCCACTCCACATTGAACTGAACACCGCCTGGACATCTAATCACCAATAATAATCAATTTTGTTTTGCCTTCTTTAAAATGCCGCATTTTGATCGGCCGCCCATTCCTTTTCCCCCCCAAAAAACTTACTGAAACTGCATTGCAGTGATCGCTTCTCACACGGCAGCGTAGCAAGAGGAGTGGTTCGGGACAGGGAATGAATGAAACGGAACTGACCAGTGTGGAAGCGTGAGGCCGGATCTGGAGCACGGCCAGATCCTTTTTCTCTCTTGTTCCTCATTCTTCCATTGCTGGTGGCTGAGAGTTACACCAAGAAGCCGTGAATCCATGAAGGAATGACTGCTCTTATCCTGCTCCCCCCTTCTCCTGCAGAAGCAATCTCAGGAATGAATGCGTCTGGCAAATTTCTCTCACTGACTTGATAGATACGTGCGAGCCGGAGTATTCCTTCAGACTGCAGTGCCCCATGTCGACCTCTTACCATTTGAACCACAAGACCCTGCCCTTCAAAGTTCCCGTTCCAAAGTTGGGCGGTGTGTTCCATTCGTTCAGATTCCCCTTGTCACTGCTCTTGGTTTGAGAGAACATAACATTCAATGGTGTCGGCAGCCCCTTTCCGCTATCAGGTTCCGCGGATCCATAAGAAAGGCTGCCCATCGATAACAAATTGTGGGATTTTTCCATGGGATATCCATAAAGATGGAAGATCAAACCAAAGTCCAGATGTAAAATAGTTCTGTTATTTGATACTATTGCAGTTTTCTATTATATTCGCTGCTTGTTGTGTAACTGCATCCGCTGTTTTCGTCTAGAATTACCATAATGGGCAAGTCAGAAAGCCAGATGGATATCGTCGAGAAATCAACAAAATTAATGAAGAAAAGTTGGACCTTCGTTGAAATTACACTTAGTGTGTTACTCCTGCTCATGACAAGCACCGTGATAGCGTTAGTTGTGTTGTACACAACTCAAAGAGGTAGGGAAACACCTTGTTATAAGCTGGTCGATATTACAAACGGCTCTGCCAGAGGAGACTAATCTTTGAAACTTCAGATGGCAATGGAATCATTCGCTTCAGTTTATTTGAATGACTTGGGGGTTGTGGCCATAATTGGGAAGGCCTGTATTTTCTGCCTAAAGATTGTAGTGGTCTTTCTGCTGTTGCAATTTTCTTTGTAGCATTTATTTACTGGGCCAGTGTAGAAAAGAGTTGATATTGGAAACTTCTGATGTGTGGCAGATTCTTAGTTTATCTCTTTAACTATGTTTAGGGAGCGGGCACTAGAGTGGCTACAAGTAATCTGGATCCTACAAATTGTGTATGGATGTGATTTGCATAGTATCAGTATCTGTGGGGCCATAATCAGATGTGGCACCCAACTCTGATGTAAAAGCATCTCGGATCAAGTGCCAATTTAGAGACTTCTCGGTCCATGACTGAAGGAATGCTGCACCATGAGAGATGTTAATGTTGATCTCGAGGCCTCATGTGTTCCTTTAAGAGGGTGTAAAAAAAAAAGTCCTGCAGCACTATTTCTAGAGAGCAGTCAAAATATCTATTGTTCAGCATAATATTTATTCTTTAATTGACAAAAGGAGCTGGTCGTTATCATAATGCCATTTGTAAAATGTGTAACGTGCTTCTTGCACGATAGGAGTAGCTACATTCAGGAGTACCAGATCAATGTTTTTGTTGCTTCTGATGAATAAACGTGAGCAAGTTAGCGGGATACTTGAAGATGTTAGAGAATGGTTAAACTATAAACCTTTAATCAATGTGGGTTAGGGGTATGGAAGGAAAATGAACACAATCACAGGCTCTAACTATGCACAGTTAACATTACTCCTAAAGTGATTTTGAAAATCAATATATCTCAATTCAATGTATAATAAGCATTTTAGGTCAAAGACCCTTTGTAAAATCTAGGCGAGAAAATAAGTCGGATTTAGATTGTGGAGCCGTTGGATAGGACAAAAAGAATATTTCTGATGGAGTGAGGCCAGGGTTGCCATGGGGATAAGTTGTAGAGATCATTTGCTTGATGGGTTAATTGAAGGCAGTTATATATATATACATATATATATATATATATAAATAAACACACACACACACACACAATTAGCTCTTAAATTTTCGGTTCTGAATTTTCATGTAGCTTCATTATTAACTTTGTTTAATATAAATTAATTTGTTTGTTTTATTTCAATTTTCTAAGTATTTTGTCACAAAATCTATATCTGCGGCCCTTTGATCTCCAATTTTCTTCCACTGTATGTGGTCTATATGGATTTTAGTAAGGCATTTGACAAGGTCCCCATGATAGGCTCATTCAGAAAATTATAAGGCATGGGATGCATGGAACCTTGACTGTGTGGATTCAGAATTGTCTTGACTGGAAAGGAGAGAGTAAACTGATTCTGCCTAGAGGTCAGTGACTAGTGGTGTTCCACGGGGTTCTATCTGGGACTCCTGCTCTTTGTGATTTTTATAAGTGACCTGGACAAAGAGGTTTGCAGAAGACAAAAAAGTTGGAGGTGTGGTGGATAGTGCAGAAGGATGTCTTGGATACAACAGGATGCAGACAGGAGGCAGAAAAGTGCCAAATGGAGTTCAATGCATTTTGGAAGGTCAAACTTGAAGTTGGAGTTCATGGTTAAGGGCAGAATCTTAACAGAGTGGAAGAACAGAGAGACCTTGGGTCCAAATCCATTGATCTCTCAAAGATGCCGAGCAGGTTGATAGGGTAGTTAGGAAGGCCTATGGAATGCTGGCCTTCATTAGTTGCTGGATCGAGTTCAAGAGTCTCGACTCTTGAACTCAGCTCTATAAAATTCTGGTTAGATTTACCAGGATGTTGCCTGAATTGGAGAATGTGTCTTACGAGGCAAGGTGAGCAGAGCTAGGGCTTTTCTCTTTAGAGCAAAGAAGGATGAGAGATGACTTAATAAAAGTATACCAGATTATGAGAGGCCTAGCCAGCCAGCACCTTTTTTCTGGGGAAAAAGTAGCGAACACCAGAGGACAACTATACTAATTGAAGGCAGGAAAGTTTAAGGACACTTTAGAGGTAAGTTTTTTATTACGGAGAGTTGTAGATGCCTGGAATGCACTACCAGGGGTAGTAGTGAAGACTGGTACAATAGGGACATTAAAAAGACTCAGGCACATGGATGAAAGAAAAATAGAGGGTTATGAGGAAGGGAAGGTTTAGTTTTTTTAAAAAAAACATTTCTCTAGGTTGGCACAACATCATGGACCAAAGGGACTGTACTGTGCTGTCATATTTTATGATCTTGTCTGTTCATGGTACAGCTCCGAAACATTGATTAGAAGTGGATTGCGATTTCTTTTAAATTCTTCTTTTGAACCTCTGAATAGCAAAACTGGTCAGCATTTAGTGTCTACTCACAGCTATAACCACAGTCAAACTTCTACAACTCAGCTCTGTGTGGATCATGCTATGATTTCAATACACTGCTCCCGGACAATATTTATCAGGAATGGAACTAATTATCATAATTGGAACTAATTATCGTAACTTTATATTATTCAAGTTGAGCAGACAAGTTCAAGTTCACCTAAAGCAATGGCTTTCAAACTGCCCCCCCTAAACTCACATTCTCCCTTAAGCAATCCCTATGCCATAGGTGCTCTGTGAAGGGATTGCTTAAGGTGGTATGCAAGTAGAAAGAAAAGGTTTGAAAACCACTGTTTTAATCGTACTTAATTGACTCATTATGTGCACAGCTTCATCACTCCAAAGAAAATGGGCCAATGACAATTCTTCTCAAGCAAATTATTTCAGTAACAATTGGGTCTCTAAGCAGTGGTTCTCAACCTTCCCTTCCCACTCACGAACCACCTTAAGCAATCCCTTACTAATCACTAAGCCCTTATGGCACAGGGGTTGCTTAAGGGGGAATGTGAGTTTAGGGGGGCAGTTTGAAACCCACTGAAAAAGCTTGTGCTGTTTCTTTTAATTTATATTCACAGTACAAAATTACCTAAACTTAGTCTGTGAGTGGAGTAAAAAAATTTTGCTCCCAATAATAATATAATTTTCCCATGTAAATACAGTTCTCATGGAGCGATAGGTGTGTGATCCTGCTCGATATCAATATATAGTCATGTGATACCTTCATATACTCTTGTAAAGAAAGAATGAAAGAATTAGATATTGGTGAATTCGGGCACACGAAAACAAACACTGCTCTGTAAAATCCTGCCTTTATGACCAAAGCCCTTCTGGAATTTTCATAACAGCATAATATTTAAACAATTAAAATTCCATGGCTTTAACCTGCTATTTAGCTGTTCCAGTATTTTCTCTGCAATTAAGAACCATTCCTCAACCAGCTAGAAGGGAAGTTAATTTCGGGTTTGTTTATCCTTTGGATTCTGTACAATCTGCTTTTTAACAGTAATTCCTGGTATCCGCAAGCATCGAATCCACGCTGCTGAAGACCCAACTGCGCTGGGTGGGTCATGTCTCCAGAATGGAGGACCATCACCTTCCCAAGATCGTGTTATATGGCGAGCTCTCCACTGGCCACCGAGACAGACATGCACCAAAGAAGAGTTACAAGGACTGCTTAAACAAATCTCTTGGTGCCTGCCACATTGACCACTGCCAGTGGGCTGATATCGCCTCCAACCGTGCATCTTGGCGCCTCACAGTTCGGCAGGCTGCAAACTCCTTTGAAGAAGACCGCAGAGCCCACCTCACTGACAAAAGACAAAGGAGGAAAAACCCAACACCCAACCCCAACCAACCAATTTTCCCTTGCAACCGCTGCAATCGTGTCTGCCTGTCCCGCATCAGACTTGTCAGCCACAAACGAGCCTGCAGCTGATGTGGACATTACCCCTCCATTAATCTTCATCCGCGAAGCCAAGCCAAAGAAGAGATTTCTTCATTATCACCAGTTCAGCACATGAAGATCCAAAAATTGTGCATTTTTTAAATTAAACATTAAGTATCAATGAGAAGAGATGGAGGTACTCAGTAGGTCAAGCATTATTCATGGACAGTCAACGTTTTGGAAGGGTTCCAACCTGAGTTATTGACTGATCATTTCTCTCCATGGATGCTGCCCCCCTCCCAAGTTTTTCCAACTTCTCAATGTTTGCTAAACGTTCTAGCATCTACAATTCTTATGTTTCTTGAATTATTTTGTGCGATCACTCCGATGATCCAAATCTCCCAAACATCTTGTGAGAGATCATAATGTCTCCAGAAGTCCGAAGAAAGAAAAAAATACTTCCTCGTATTTTGACTTCAAGTACATTCTCTTTCAAATTTCTTCTTGAAGTGCATGCCAGATATAAAAGCAGCGAACAGTTTCTGAACAGCGCAATCCCAGGTCCAATGAAATATTTTTGGATTGGCTCAGGAATGCTATTGGCCAGACAGTCTGAACACATTCGTTTTCTGCAAATGTTCTCATTCATCTTGCCACCAATTGAGCCAAGCTGACAGTCAAGATGGAACCTAATCCAAAAGCAGTCTTGTTTTAAAGATGTGTTACTGATTTATTGGAGGTCGCAAAGCCGTGAAGTATGGAAAAAATTGTTTCAAGCTTCGTTAACTTTGTTGATGACTGTATGAGTAATAACACACAAGATTTATTTTTTTCTCTCTCATGTATCTGTTGGCTCTGGTATCCTGGTATTAATTAAAACAATTAATCATATCTAATACTCAAGTTTTACTTATGACTGTTTTATTACCCAAACATGTCTAATGGAATAATCTGACCTCCTTTCTCTTGAAGACTGGCAATACATTTTTAATGTTTATATGTAATGCTTAAATTTATCATTGTCTTTCACAGACAATTCTCCTGTTGTTCTCAGCAATATAATATTCCTCATCCAGCTTGAACAAAACATTTAACAGGTCCATCATCTGACTTGCTGGTTGTGGGATCTTTTTAACGCCAAAATTTGTTAAATACCTTTGGCACACCTATTGAGAGTTGGGAAAAGGTTGCATCAATTTTCTCAAATTCTGGAAACATTTTGATGTACATATTGATGAGATTATTTCTGTGGGATGCTTATGAAGACAGGAAACATCAGCTTGGAAGATTAATGTCTTGTCAGACTAGAAATTCAAGGCCAGGAACAAAATCTGAATGGATTTAGCTTGTATATTTTAATTCAGTTGATTAACTAACATGAAATTAAACTAGAATTAGTAGTGAAACTACTGAAAAAATTCTTGCTCATAAACATCCTTAAGGAAACAAAAGCTGCTGTAATTAGTCATTCTGGATTCCTATATAGGTCCAGACTCAACACAATGTGGTTTACCTATAGCTGCCTTCTGAAGTGGCTAAGCAAGCCACTTGGTTGTAACAAACTAACATAAATATAACATAAATGGCTTACCTGCCATCAACTGAGGTACTGCATTTGGATACAAGACAATATTTATCACATGACCTGGTAATGTGTTGGGTGTGAGGGCGATCTGGCTGCGACATCTGTCACCCCATTGATCGCTAGGGATGATTCGGCTGATCTGGCTGGCTAGGCGGGTGTCACCCTTCCCTCACAGCTCCATGTGCGTCCCTCCCGAAGCTCAGCGCTCGGTCGCAGAGGATGGCCCCCTAGAAGAGGACCGCTCCGCCGGTCTAGGGTATATGACGTAGCTACTCCCCTGCTAGTCTAAACCTCAAAGACCTGGTAATGTGTTTAAATTAGGTAAATTGTTTCACAGATTAGGCAACATCATGCTCTTCATTCATTGTCCCTAATTTCTCATTTTGATCACTGGATAAATCCTGCATGTCCAGCAAGCAGAAATGGCCATTGTACAGCATCCTGAAATACAGGTTTTGATTCTAATGTACTTGTGGGAGTGCCTTCAACAATGATTCTAATTGATAAAGAAAACACTCATTTTAAAAAAATACAGGAAATCTTTGCTATCAGTGTGAATGAATGCTTGAGTTAAGTCAGTTTGGAAATCAAACACTTTCCATTTCCCATGATGCTAAAATATAATTGCTAAGCAATGAGTAAAATTGTTGAAAAAGAACGGTTCTGATGGATTTCTGTGTGAAGGTCTAGACTTATAATTGAATGGTAGAACAACTGTTAAAAAGTATTATGAATTATTTGTTATGAAGTATTATTGAATAACTGTGCCATTGATTAATACCACCTGCTCAGTGAAAAATTACAGACTGAATTAAATGTGTTTTCCAATTTTGACTCCTTGATCCCAAGTAAAAGTAAATTTGCTTGTGGGATAAAATGAGTCATGTTGGTTTTCCATTGGGTAGGTTGTTTTAACAAACTTCCAAATGAGGTGGAAGCCTGGAAGATTTTAGGAAGTGGGAAGGATGTAGAAGGTAACAAATTCCAAATTTATGTCATTTGAGTTCATAAAACAATTAAGTAGAGCTTATTATGTGGTGGGAAACATATCAGCTGATTCATTTTGTACATGGGAGAAGTAATTAGAGGAAGATGAGAGAAACTTGTTTTGATTAGTGTTGATAAAATATCAGTGAACTTGGAAATTTTCTAACATAATTTCAATGTTTTTCACAGCTAATGAAGTACATTGGAAATTCAATCTTTTGTGAAACTCTGACAAACAATTTACACAGAGTAAAGTCTTGCAATTAATGACAGGTTTAAAGGTTTTGGTTGGGAAATGTTCAGTGCAAGGTAAAAAAACCGTTCAATTTCTTCTTCAAAAGGTCTATGCTCTCATAAAGAGGAGAGAGGAAAGCACAGTAGAAGTGGTACATGGAGTGTGACCATGTATCTGTTTCTATGCCTTTTGCTTTTCCAACAGAATGGATGCAAAACTTCTGATTGATGTTATTCTTCTCTTCATTGTCAGACAAACAGTTCTCCAGTAGCTCAAACAATGTGTGTATGACTGCAGGCTGTGTAGCTGCTGGTGAGTGAAGCTCAAATCTTTCCAGTAAATGTAAGAATATTTTGTGATAACATCATCCATTTTGAGTACTTACAAATTCCATGTAATGGTAATTATAATGGAACTGTCATTATGGATGCGATCAAAAATTGTAACGGAAAGATAAACCACCAATTATGTGCTACGGTTTCTTCTTCCCATAAAGCTTAATTGGTGAAGAAAAAATATTCAGTGAAATGATGTGGCAGGACTTAATCTTAATCATAATTATTATCTTCCAGAATCATATACAAAAGCATATGGAAATTAGAGTAGGTCACCAGGTCCTTCAAGGCTGCGCTTCCATTCAATAAGATCACAGTTGATCCATGCTGGCCTTAACTCCTCTTCAGGGCCAGTTTCCCATCACTGTCAATTCCTTGATCTTTCAAATATTTATCCATCTCCGCCATAAATATTTTTCAGACACTCTTTGGACTGAATAATCCATTAAACACCCACTGTGTCGTCTAAGATTAATATTTGATTCAAAAGTGGTGATTTAAATAATTGTGTTCCAATTGCAAACTGCCAACCAGTTGAAATAAGAAATGGTAGCAGGAATAGGCCATCCAACCTATTAAGCCTGCTCTGCCATTCATTGTTAAATTTCCAACAATTTTGTTGAAACCCTTAATCATTTTGAGGTGGATATAGATTTCAGATTTATTGTCAGAGAACACAAATAACATATACAACCCTGAGATTCTTTTTTTCTGCAGGCGTGCAAGAATTATGATTAATTGCTAGTCCAAAAAAAACTGTACATGACATAAACATGAAAACAAAGAACTGTAAACAGATAACAAATGTAAACAAACTGTGCAACACAGAGAGAACAAAAGAGAAAATCAATAAAGTGTACAAGTAAGAGTCCTTAAATGAGTCTCTGATTGAGTTTTTCATTGAGGAGTCTGATGGTGGAGGGATAGCAGCTGTTCCTGAACCCGGTGGTGCACGTCTTGATGGCAGCAGCGAGAACAGAGCGTGCTGGGTGGTGTGGGTCTTTGGTAATTACTGCCAAATTCAATTCCTGAAGTCAGCAATCAGCTCCTTAGTTTTGATGTCATTGGTTACTGAACCATGAACACAAAAGTCTGAGTTATGCATACAGTGTATGATCATTTGAATTTTTTTTCCCTCTTTTTAAGCTGCAAGGTTAATCCAGAAAATGGATCCGTCTGTTTCACCATGTGAAGATTTTTACAAATATGCCTGTGGAGGGTGGCTGAATAGAAACATCATACCAGAAACCAGCTCTCGATACAGTATTTTTGATATTCTGAGAGATGAGCTGGAAATCATCCTGAAAGGTAAATACCAGAACTAGCCAATTAAAACTGAATGTTAAAACCAGGCAGTGTTGCGACTCTGTTGCATTCTTTTGCTGGAGACTTGAACTAAGTAATTAGAAATAATTAGAAAACGTCTGGCAATTGAAGAACAATGGTGAACCTCTATGTCAACTTTGAGTGAGCTTTTTTCAACTGACCCTACGCAATTGGAAACTGACAGGATTTGCTTGTCAGTTCGTTTTATTCCTGCTTTCTCTTACTTGCTTTATTCAGGCTTCAGGCAAGTGTTCCAACAGGTCACTCCTAAGCTGTCAATTTTGTCCAAGTGGATTATATAAAAATTACTCTCCATTTTAAAAAATGCTATATTGATGCACTTTAGTATTCAAAGATGTTCCTCAATGAATTACGCTATATTATTGTGCATGCAAAATACATCTCGCGGTGTTTTCCATATTTCTTCAGATCTTCTAATTCTGATGCATGCCCATCAATTTATAAGAAAACATCTCGTAGTAAAATTGTGAGTAAAAACCTGGAGTAGCATTTAATTCTGCACAAAACAAAATCCTAAATTGACACAAGAGGGGCAATCTGTGCTTATCTTACCAAGTGGTCTTGTACTTCTCCTGTCATGTTTACTGTATCAGATTGTTAATTCACTACCAATAATTTCAGATGCCAACTATATTTTAATTTTGATTTGTGAGATGCGCAGATGTATGTCTGAAATAGGAGCCTGCTGTATAAAGTTATTTACTTGCAGATGGACTATCATTAGATAATTTCATTGAACAGTTGTGCTTAATGTAGCTCTTGCTCTTCTACTTCGACATTCAGGTGTCTTGGAGAGAACAGATGATAGAGACCGTGATGCTTTTAAGAAAGCTAAACAACTGTATAAATCCTGTATAAATGACAGTAAGTTCAACTTCTTAACATCATGTTAACATTAACTGAATGTGTATTGCATTCTTAACCTCAAATATTTTTATTTTAAAAAAACTTTAATCTCTGATTGGAGATTTGAGCACTAAGGTCCAGAGATTTTGTTGATCAGATGATATTTGCTCAATTCACTCTCTTGGGTGGCTGTAAAAGATTCCCTTACACCATTTTAAAGAAATTATTCTCAATACCCTGGATAACCTTTCTTAAATTATCTGGTTATTATCACATTTTTCTTTGTGGGAGGTTAATGTATACACATTGACTTCCAAGGTTCATGTATCACTGCAAGCTTCTTCAAATGCCTTGTGTGTGTTTTAAGTATTTTGGGCCACTGTGAAAGTCCTGGCCTTTCTCCCTAAGCAAAAGAGAGGACTCAAGGGGTCTTTAACATTAGGGTTTGCTACACATAAGCCACTGTTGAATCAATATCATTTATTTCTTTCAGATGAAACTATAATCCTTTCTATCATGTTTATCTCTCATTCTCTTAAGTGCATCAATTTTTTAAGTGCTCCTTCAAAGACAGTTGTAGAACAGAGAGACCTTAGGGTACAGGTGCATAGTGGTGACTCAGGTAGGCACAGTGGTGAAGAAAGTACCTATCCAGCAACACATTTTCCTGAATATTAATTTCAGTTTATTTCTAACTTTTTGCAGTTTGGTTGACCTGTAATATAAAATCTATTCACAGATAATGCCTGATTGACCATTTTCTGTTGTTATGTAAATTTTTTTATGTTGCAGCTTTAATTGCAGAACGAGACTCTGAACCCCTCTTAAGTCTATTGGATGCACTTGGAGGATGGCCAGTTGCCACACCTGACTGGAATGTCATGAAGGGTATGCAGTGGTTTCCCAATGAGCTTCTAATAATTCAGAGAAGAATTAGAACTGCAATATTTTATAATTCTGTAGCATAGTGTGGTTCTGATTTTTTTTAAGCGCTGTAGCAAGTCGTTCTGGCCCACAAGCCCCTGCTACTCAAATTCCCCAATTACTCTTCAACTCCCATACATTTTGAAGGGTGGGAGGAAACCCATGCCGATATAGGGAGAATGTACAAACTCCTTACAGACAGTGCTGGATTCGAACCTGGGTCATTGGTGCTGTAATAGCATTGCGCTAACCTCTACGCCAACCATAGTTAAAATTCCAAAGAACAAACCCGTCAAATAAGAGTTTCTATCACTATTGGACTAGTACGAATACCCAGTACTGAATAGATAAGTAATGATTGGATATTTCAACTTCCTGATTATTTACAGGGGTAGATTCAGTATTTAAGTTTAAAAGAAAAAGAATTCTTTAAAATCCTTTTGCCAGTATTTAGCAAGCCCAAAAAATGAGTGGCTGGTCTCATTTTAAAGAATGAAGCCAGGCTGGTGGAAAGGGCATTAAATAAGAGAGCAGAGGAAGCTGAATGGAAGATTTAATTAAGAAATGTGGGGACTAGGTAGAGTGAATCTGAAGGATTTTTTTCTCCAAATGGAAGGACAGAGGAGACAGAAACACATTTGAAAATATTTGGATGATCCTGTGAGATACTTTTATTTACAAGGTTATGGACCAAATAAAGGAAAGTAGAAATGCCCAGATGAGTGTTTTCAAATTGGCGTGAATGCATGTATGTATGTTATTGTTGCTTCTATACTGCTCTGCCCCATGATAGATTTGCTTCCCTTGGAAGGTACTGACTTTATATTGGCTAAAGGTAAAGCACTAAAGTCTGCAAACATCATGGTTGAAATAAAAACCCAACGCTAGAGAAACTCAGCAGGTCAAACAGTGCACTTTATAGTGCAAAGATCAAGATATAATATAAGCAACATTTCAGGCTCAAGTCTGCCTATATTTTGTTCATACCCGATGAAGGGCTCTAACCCAAAATGTTGATTATGTATCTTTATCTTTGCTCTGTAAAGTACACTGTTTGACCTGCTGAGTTTCTCTAGCGTTGTGTTTTTATATTGAATAACCTGGTTCCTGGCTATTATGCGAAGTTAGGGTTCAAAGCCACCATAGATTTAGTGCTGTGTTAAAACTCTTGCTGGTTTGTCCTGTTTCTTCAGAGCCAGGGTGGAGTTTGGAAACCATCCTACCGCAGCTCAATGCCAATTACAATAAGAGAGTGATTATGGACATGTTTGTTTGGACTGATGATAGGGACTCAAGCAGACACATCATTTATGTAAGTAAAATATCATCCTTTCATTTTCCCCTTAATCTATTAATTTGAATGTTTAAGGACACAATTTCAGTGGCATTCTGGAATGTTATCATGTGAGAGTGCATGGGTACAGTCAATCATTTGCCTAAGTGTCTGTAGAATTTTTTTATTTAGCTTTTTTTGCAGTGGGGTAGGTAGAAGTGTTAATGATTACCCTCTTACTTTTATTAAAGCAATTTAATATGTTCAATGTCAAACATAAATAACTTGCACATTAAAAACTAGAAATTCTCTCTCCTATTTTTTTGGCAATGAATATGGATTACCCTAATGCATACCCTTCACAGCCCATGTTATGGATCACCCTAATTCTTTTTGTGAAAGGCTCTTAAGTAGCAAGAAGTTTATTGTGAGGTTATAGAACAATATCGGATTTCCATTTGTAATGTGCTTAAAGTGACAACCTGTTTCAGCATGGCACTCCTTGTTGATGTGTTGCAAGTAACATGGCAAGTGCAAACTCTGCAGCCACCTCTCAGACCAATGTAGATCAATGCAATAGGTGTGGTGATTTAGTCATCTCGGCCTTTGGACATCATTTCAAGAGTTTCTCAAAGCGTAGGTGTTCTGTGCATTGTGGGGAAGAATAACAAAATTTATTTAAATTTAGACATACAGTGACCCTCGAGCCTATGTCGCCCAATTGACCGACAACTCCCAGTATGTTTTTAACAATGGAAGGAAACTGGAGGAAACCCACGCAGACACAGGCAGAATGTACAACCCCCTGACAGCCCGGGAATCAAACCCTGGTCCTGATCGCTGACGCTGTAACAACATTGCGCTATCGCTACGTTAACAGTGCTGTGGGGTTATTGCTTATGGTTAATGTGGACTCAGTGGGTCAAAGGGCTTGTTTGAATGCAGTATGAAGATGCTAGATTTGTTGAGAGGAAGCACATCAAGATCACTGTAAATATTTAAGGTGTTCTGTGAATACCATCTTGTGTTCAGTCACTGAACCGGTGCGGACTCGAAAGGTCAACATGGCCTGTTTCCGCTCCGTAAATGGTTATATGGTTACTAGACCCAATTAGTACAGTTGCTCAGACAATAACCTTTGTTCCATTTTAGAGTCAGAAGTGGTGATATTTGCTGATGATTGAATTATTTTAAATGTAAATTTAGACCTACAGCATGATAATAGGCCCTTTCGGCCCACGAGCCCATGCCGCCCAATTACACTGAATTAACCTACCATCCCTGGCATGTTTCGAACAGTGGGAGGAAACCAGAGCCCCCTGCAGGAAATCCAAGCAGGCACAGAGAGAATGGATAAACTCCTTACACTCAGCATGGAATTCAAACCCTAGCCCCGATCTCTGGCACTGGAACAGAGTTGTGCTAATTGCTTTGCTCTCCGTGAATCAATTCCATTTGATAAATGAAGCAGAGGAAGCTTTTGTTTACCACAAAACCTGACAACAGTCAAGCTGCTTAGCAGCAATAAACATTTTTTACCACAAAAGTAGCATCTTCAATGTAAGAGTAACCTTTTTAACCACCACCTTTGACTTTCAGTGGCATCACCATTGTTGGGTGGAAATGTTTTTGTCCAGCCAATCAAATACTGTGGATATAAGAGCAGATCAGAGCCCTAGTAAACCATGTGGGTGGCCCTCACATCATATCCAAAAGCCTTTCTGCCATCTACAAGGTGCAAGTCAAGAGCACAATTGAATACTATCCATTTGCCTGGATGAATATAGTCGTCAAGACACTCAAGAAGCTTGACACCATCCAAGATGTTGCAGACCATTTCACTGATCTCTCATCAACCACTACCCTAAACATTCATTCCCTTCCTCAACAGCTCTTCGAGGCTGCCGCGATTGCCATCTACAAATGCACTACAATTACTCATACAGGCTACTCTAATACCATTTCCCACATCTTCATAGGCTTCCTGATCATGTTGGAGGTTTGGATCTGGAGCTTGGGTTGCCAGTGGTTTGATCTGGAGCCTGTGTGGCTGTAGAGGCTTCGGGAGCGTGAATCCATGGACACTCAGTGACTTTGAAGGGACTCTCTTTTTCTTCTCTTTCTCTGACTGAAAGGGGGACAGGGAAATTTTTGCTGATGGCAGACAAGATGAAATATTACATCTGATTTATTACATGACAATAAATGAATCTTAATTACAAATTCTTCTGGAGTTAATATCCAAATTACAGGACTAAAGAGTTTCTCGCAATTTTACACTGCACTCTTCTCTTTGAGTCTTTGTGAAACACCAGTAAGAAAATCAGTTTGGTGAATCAACATTCATTGGATGTTCTTTAGCCTTTATCTTGATGCATTTCCCATCTCTCTATTACAGATTGATCAACCCAGCCTGGGGATGCCTTCACGAGATTATTACTTTAGAGATGGTAACTACAAGAGGGTGAGGACTGAAATTATCTGTATAGAAAACATCACATTCTTATAAGTGCAATGTGCTTTAAAGTTCCATTCTTTCATAGTTCCTCAGTGTCTATAATTTGTTCCAAGGAAGACCTTGCAGTTATCTTTTAACCACATTTAATATTGGACTGTTCTGTAATCTGGTGTTCATAAGAATTCATCAACATTATTTTCAATTCATTAAAATTAATAAAAATTCTGTTGACAACACCATATTGGAGACGGGATGAAATGAAAGTCTAGTTTATGCATAAACAGGAATGATTTTCTCAACAGACAAAACTCGTTTTAAAGAATCCTCATGAAATACAGCAGGGTATTTGACAACAAAATGTAGTGGATAAAAACCATTTAATAATATTAATGATGTGTACAAAATCAATTGTGATAATTTACAATGAAGTTATTTCCCAGAGTGGTCCATTTCTATTCTAGTTGGGAAGAGTAGCGACAGAAAACCTGAATGAAATTAGTGTTCAATAAGTCGTGTTCAATAAGTCATGGTATATGTAGATAGCCTGCAATGTTTTAAGATTTATAGTTCAGTTTAAGTATTCCCTGCTATTGTTGCATAAATGAAAAGCAGGCTATTCATTTTATGGTTTGTGAAACCTTCACAAAGCTACTAAAGGCCTTTCATTTCATAAAAAATTCCAAGCATTAAGCCAAATCCTTGTGTTCACGGGAACAGAGAGATTGGTAGCTCGCTGAAATACCACAATTGATTAACTATCTGGGCTTATTAAAAAGTTGTAGATTTTAGGAGGAGGGTACTATTCTATTGACATGATCTACCAAATAGATCAGTCGAACAATTAAATATGTTAACTTTTGTTGAAGGTGCGTGAAGCCTACTTGCAGTTTATGATTGCAGTTGCTGAGATGATTAGAGAAGACCGAAACATCACAAGAAATGATTCTTTTGTTGAGGAAGAAATGATGAAAGTCTTGGAACTTGAAACTGAAATGGCAAATGTGAGTATTTGATTGACTGTTTTGTATTCTTTCCGTACACTAAGGCACAGAAGCAAGCCCTTTGGCCTATCTACTCCATGCCGAACTATTAGTCTGCCTCGTTCCATCCATGTGCTTATCCACATTTTTTCTTAAATGTTGAAATTGAGTCCACTTCATCTGGCAGCTCATTCCACACTCTCACCACTCTCTGAATGAAGAATTCCCCTCAAGTTCCCTTTAAATATTCCATAGAATTGGTCTGAGCAAAACACATAACCTCCAACCATGTTTAAGGCAAGTTTTTTTGAACATCAATCCATCCCTTCACTGCATTCTCTAAGTTACACATGTCAAACTCAGGCCCACGGGCCAAATTTGGCCCGTGATATAATTACATTTGGCCCGCAAGATCATATCAAATATGTATTAGAGCTGGCCCGCTGGCCGCCGCGCCAGTATAGCACATACACAGCTAATACTACAAATCCCAGAATGCTTTGCAAATGCATTGCTGCCGGCCCGTCAGCCCGCTAATCGCCCCCACCTCCTTTCTCTCTACTTTCATTAGCATCTGCGACCTGTCGCCCAACTCACATGTAATAAACCCCTCACGAAAAATGGCCAAACCAAAGACAGAAAACAGGACCTTTCAAGACAGGTGAGAGGCAAACTCTGACCCCAGAGTTTGATGAACTTGCATCTAAGAAGAGATGCCAAGTACCTGGTTTAGACCCAGGTGCATCAGAGTAAATCACAGTGTAGCAAGCTAAGCTTGGATTCATATTTTCTTTGGTTAACTTTGGACTGTTCATAGTTGAAAGATTGGATTTTCATTGAAGCAAGTTGTTATTTTTTTGACTTGTTGGGTTGTGAAAAAAAATACATTTAAAAGGAGCTTAAAGGCTATAGAGAAATATTATTTATTGAATATTTTATTTCTCATTTGTTAATGCTTCTTCTGGAAAGAGTTTAACCAAAACTATTATTAAACATTTATTTTAATAAGTAAAAGTTTAACATTACATATGTTAAAAGAAGAGAAAACATACAGATGTTGTTGAAAATTTTCAATAAATATTTAGTTTGGCCCACGACTTAGTCCAAGTTTTTAATTTTGGCCCTCTGTGAATTTGAGTTTGACACCCCTGCTCTAAGTGGCAGCAAATTTGCTTACCCTGTCATATTCACAGCCCATGTTAAAACTACTTATAAACTGCTATAAAATTGCTTAGCCCATCTAGCATCACCCAGTAAGGTTGTCTGGGGCAACACTCAAACCATTCCCCTTCTCTTTGAGACAAAGATGTCACAACAAAGACAAAACCGCACATCATGAACAACATTAAAAAGAAAATAAATATTTCGGGTAACAAAGTAGATTAATCAGAAAAGAGAGTGGTCTCATTGAAATCAGTGTTTTGAGGCTGTGAGGTGCATTTTATCAAAACTCTTGCAGTGAGTTTCTCCAACATCAACTGCATAACTGTTTCCATATTGTTCATGAAGTTAAATATGTTCATCAGTCTTGTTAAAGTGATACAACAGGTAAATTATGTATCTTTAAATACAGTAAAAAAAAACCCAGTATCCAACATGTATGGGGATTGGTAGATGCCAGATAAACATATTTGCCAGTTGTTTGAGATGGTGCATTGTGTGATTGGTATACTAACTGCTTGGGGGCACCAATTTAAACTTATATATTTTAACTTTTTTTTGCTGGTTGCTTGAATTCCAGAAAACAGGGATTTTACTATATATCAAATACTTGAACAAGGTTCAAGTGTTCAGGTACTTTTTCCATATTTTGATAGGTTAACAAAGTTTGAATATCCAGTTGCGGAACTGTGATGAACCACCCTACTTTAAATTGATGCAGTATTAATCTGGATTTAATGACACATCTACAGACAAAGAAGCCAGACCACGACCTGTTCAGTTCCAAGCCCAGTCCATTTGTCTCCTGATGGAAAACAATCTCCATAAGCAGCAGTAGCTGACTTGCACTCACCATTCCCCTGCATGAGACTTGGAAGTGAGACTTGGCAGACAAAGGTCATGTAGAGCCCTATTCTAACTACATCTGAAGGGATCAAGACTAAGAAACTTGATTGGTGGTTTCATTGCCACAGACCAGATTTCTCTCAGTATGTCAACTAGGGTGTTTCCATGGACTTATTTTGTAAATTTGGATTGAATGGCTTTTGGAGCTAAGTGAGTCAACCTATTGTTAACATTTCACTATTAACCCGAATTAGGTCTGTGGATTCTGGGTCCGCAGGGTGCTCGCACGAAATGACTGACTTCAACTACAGTCTTGGTTAGATCGTTCTTTCATCTGCAGATTGGATTACTTTTATTCACCGCTACTACTGAAATGCCATTCAGGAGTCACTGAAAAAAGTCCCTTCGAACAGCTACAATACATTCTCTTTATCCTGATCCGTAGCATACTATATAATGTTCTTCTTTGGCTTGGCTTCGCGGACGAAGATTTATGGAGGGGTAAAGTCCACGTCAGCTGCAGGCTCGTTTGTGGCTGACAAGTCCGATGCGAGACAGGCAGACACGGTTTCAGCGGTTGCAAGGGAAAATTGGTTGGTTGGGGTTGGGTGTTGGGTTTTTCCTCCTTTGTCTTTTGTTACACCAATCATAAAACACCTCATCTTTTAATATCCAATAGTTATTTCCTCGCATATACAATTTTTCTATCTCATCTATATTCCACAGTTCACCTTCATCTCCCTCCATTGTTTGCAGCATCATGGGGACAGCTGGATTAATTTGAGCCAAAAACATCCTTCTTACCAATGGTAGCAGGCAGCATCTTACAAATAATAGTATAAAGTTTATACAATACAGTCTTACCCTATGCAGTTACTACTAAGTAGAAATTCCATTGCTCTGGAAGATTGACAGCCTCTTATCAGACCTGCTCCTTGATTGGTTCAGAGTAAATTCCTATAGTTAGTCGTTATGTTAATGATCCCTTTGAAATTGCCTTGCCACCTTACTAGAATGCAAAATCTGGCTGCTCTCTCTGTCTTTTAACCCCTTCCTTCCTCACTACTTATTGCAAATAACAATAAATGAATACCTTCATCCCAATATTTTCCATTCTCCAGACAATAAATTCTCATCATATTTTTAAGAATAGAATAAAATCTTTCCAAAGCTCCCTGAGTTTCAGGATGGTATGCAGATGAAGTGATCTGTTTTATTCCCAACTCATAAATCGACTGTCGAAACAACCCAATCATAAAGTTAGATCCTTGGTCACTCTGGATCTCTTTAGGTAATAATTACGTACGGTCCAGAAAATCTAGCTTTTGAAGGAATGTTATGTGTTGGAAACAAAATCAAAACTTTACTTCTTGTCTTAAAATTCCTCACCTGAGCTTTCCTGTCAAATAACCGCTTCATTTTACCCTGAGCCATTTCTAAATTTTCTTGAGCCAAAGTCCTTGCTTATTGTACCTATCCTTAAATTTAGAAACATAATCCAGCAAGTCCAACTGGACATCCTCATTAACCTCACTGTTCTTTTATCAACATTAAAGGTCCTCTAACCTGATGCCCAAGCACAATTTCAAAAGGGATGAAACCTAATGACTCCTGCACAGCCTCCCTTGCTCCTCTATATTCCTCAGCCTCCGACATTCAGCTTCCCAAAGCTTCAGTTCTATCTGAGCCTGTATCTCCTCATCCCAGCCCAGTCTCAGCCCCCACTGATCCCATCTTTTGGTGGCTGGACTTACCCAAGTAAAAAAAACTTTCTTAATCAATGGCAACATCCGGTCAAGAAGAGAATTACTAATACTACTACTACAACCATCACAATCTTGGTAAACCACAAACCCCAAAGGCCAAAATTCGCATGCAACCAATTAAAAATTGGTGGCCATAGCCAGCATTGTCCTTTAATTCTTGCCGTAGAGACTTAAGTTTGTTCATAGGCTGAGTGAAGAAGCCATTTTGAGTAGTGTTGTTTGGAATAAAGGTACAACATTGCTTGCCAAACATGACGCAGACACCTCCTTCTTTAGTCCAAAGCCTATCGATTCTGCCATGTTATCTTGCTTGTCACATCAACCTGCTCTCTTAGGGCATTCAATGCATCATTGGAATAATTAATAAATCTCTGTTAGTTATAATAAATATAGTTAATCCATTCAGCATTCTTAGATATTCCAATTGCTGGGATGAAAGCCTCAAAACCTGCAGCCTTATATTCATTGGGTATGCCACACAGTTGACCTATGGCATCTATACGTATTCTAGGGTCGCCAAGGTATTCTCATCTAGTTTGGTGATAAGGAGTCAAGTCTGGAGTTATCAATATCTGATGCATTAACTTTACCCGTGCACATTTGCATATCCAATTAGACGGGAGAGTATCCCTAAGGGCCTCTCCCCTATCCCACCACAAGTCTGCTAAAGGTTCCTCTTGGGACTTCCAAATATCAAAAGGAGGAGGTGGTCATCTACCTTCCCCTGATTTATTTCACTTTTTCCATTCCTCAAGGCCCCCTGAAACATCAAAAGTGGTTTCACACAGGCCCTTAAAATGTCCGACCTTGGCCTTAGCACTACCATTTCTCAGATAACACTCAAACTTCATCCCTGGTGTGAGAATTGTGTTCTGGGGAGGAGTGGTGACATTGACTGTAGCCCAAGGATGCATCCCTTTGCATTTCCTCATTAGGGTTGTTATGTTATAATATCTGGAAGCTTAATAGATCATGCAATACCATGGGCACAGTCCCAACGTCTTGGAGTTGCTCATCCACTCCTGGCAAGTCTTGTTATTATAAGGGGCTGGGACTTTCATTAATGGTGGACTAGCCATAGCATAAACATAACAATCTGATCTTCCCACTAAGGTGGCTGTATAATTTGCCCATTTATACCAACCAAAGGGCTTTTTCAAAGTTGTTTCTGCTTGTTCCATCACACTGTCAGTGCTTGCGAATAGGGCCGTGATCACGCAGCCAGCAAGCCACAGTATCCGAATCGTCTTCATCCTGAATTAATAGAGGTCTAAAAGAGATCAAAACTCATAATAATCATTAGTCTAACATTTCTACCACTCAAGCTTATTATTAAATATTTCTGCTTCATCCTTCGTTATCAAACACAACACTAATATATAAGACTGTAGTTGTTCACCTGATACTCTCAGTAATTACACTGGTACACTATTCACCTATTCACTTGATATTATAAAATTATTCACCTGGTTCCATCATCCCCCCCCCCCCCCCCCCCCCCCAGGAGGTTCTGCCCTCCACCTTTATTGTGGTCGGGGTGGTGAGAAGGGCCAAATGTGGTCCCTCCCATCGCGGTGAGAGGGCAAGTATATGGAAGTTGTTTCAAAAGCCGCGTGCACTCTAGAGGCTGACTGGTGAAGGGCGTGCATTAATGCCAGAATATATGTAGTCATTTCAGAACTCATGTGATGGAGGGTGACAGGGAGGGGTGACTGGTCGGAAAAGCGTGTGCGTAGTGAATGGCCATAGATGATCTCGGTGAATGTCAAGCCATGTCTGGTAGCTGGTTCTGTGTGTACTTGGTACAATGCTGTCAGCAGCAGGGAAAGTCAAGTGCCTTTAGTTTGTTCAGTAAGCTTGGCTAATTTTGTCTTCAAGGTCTGGTTGTGGATGCCTGTGGGTGATAAACACAATGTAACTTGTTTCATTCCAAAGGTATTACAAACTGCATGGTTAATAACAGCAATAAAATATGGTCCAGTATCTGAACTAAGGCGACAAGGAACACCAAAGCGAGGAATTAACTCCTTACGTAACACATGCACTACAGTAGAGGCCTTGCCGTCCCTTGTTGAGAAGGTCTCAACCCATCTACTAAAGCAATCTATTATTACTAAAACATATTTATAATTCTGACATCTAGGTAACTCAATAAAGTCCAGCTGCATTGTATCAAATGGTCCTTCTGGCAAAGAAGTTTGACCATTCTGGCAAGAAAGACCTTTACCTGGATTAAAACGGGCACAGGTGAGACACCCGCCGCTAAGTACCCAGGCTGCCAATTGATCAGTCATACAAGTTTGACCAGCTGGAGTTACCCAAAGCTCAAATACATCATCATAATAACAGCTGGAAGATTTCCTTCGCTCAATTTCTCTATCAGAGGCGTCCCTCTGGTGGAGTCGAAATCTCCTGGATGGAAGACAGAAGGCTCGTTGAGGAGGACTCACTTTGCATTAAATCTTTGGGGACCCCATCCTGGTATACTTTTACCTGCCACCTCATTAAGCTTAGAAATCAAGTCTTTGCCATGGGTATGTGCTGCAACTTGAAGGAGAGCTACCCTTTGGGAGTTGGATTGGTGATAACAAACTCTGAACCATTTGTTTATGGGAAATGGGGATTTCTGACGATGCTATAAGGCTCTGATTTTTCCACAATTGTCCAAAATCATGTGCCACCCTGAAGACGTACCGGGAATCTGTGTAGCTGTTTATCGACAGGCCCTCAAAGAAAATGTAAGCACGCGCTAGGGCGGAGCTCTCCCTGTTGTGCTGAAGGAGCTCCTTCCATAGCAGCGGCCTCCAAGGTTTGTCCATTCTGATGAATCAAGGTATAGCCTACGGGTCTTGTACCTTGCGAGTCAATGTAAGAACTTCCATCAGTGTAGATGGACAGATCAGGGTCTTCCAATGGGTGGTCAGTCAGGTCCTGCCGGGGTAATACTGCGAGTTGGACATTCTGTAAACAGTCATGCTTCGGCTCCTCCATCTCTTCTGGTGGGTGTATTACAAAGGTGGCTGGATTGATTGTTGTTGTCATGTGAAAGGACAGTTGAGGATTATTAAGCAGTGCTACCTCATATTTATTTTGCCTTGCCATGGTCAAATGTTGCGTCTGTAGTTTTCCCAACAAGGCTGTCACTGAATGTTCTGTATAATTACTATATGCTGTTGGAGTATCAGGTTGGTGGTGAGCTGAAGAGATATATAGATAGCTGCCAAGATCTGAGTGCACCGTGGAAGGCCCAGCATTGATGGCTTCATCTTTGTGGAGAAGTAGACAGTTGGTCGAAAGGAGTCGCCGTGCCTTTGAGTCAAGACTGCAATGCCTTAATGGAGTCTTCCTGCTTGGTAGTTGAAGCCACTTCTTCTCTGGTCACTGACTCCAACCTTTCACCAAGCATTATCCATCTGTCTTGGTGGTTCAACTCACGATCAGACATCTCTGTGAGAGGAGCTGTTTGCTCGAGGTCTCAAGCCTGATGTAACTATCTTTTTTCCATCTTTACCCTGTAACCTGTCTTCTTCTTTGAACTGTAAACAAATTTGTATCTTGTGTGGTCCCTTTAAGAGTATTCCTGGCTGCTTAATTCTGTGTTCTCTAGTATTCTGCACAAAATGGCTGTGTTAACTCTTCTTTTGGGCTTCCTGCCAATTTGCCTGGCTGTTAGAGTCGTATCTTATGCTTTTATGCAGTTCTCTCTGTCTTCATTGAGGCCTCATCCCAATTTTAAACTGTGCATTTGTAGACAAACATATTTTAACAAAAGCTTCTAGAATTTCCACAGACTTTCTTTACGCCTTAACTTCTTTGTAACAGTGGCCAAATGGTTTATCATGGTTCTGGGTTCGAATCCGAGAATATTTTGGGTGCTGCTGGCACAAGAGGGGACTGCTGCTGGGGGTCAAGATATGGGTGAATAATATGCTAGTGGTGGTCCTTAAGGGGGACCCCGAGGCATACTCTGGGTCCATCCTACATCCTCCCAGGGCATTCGTCTCTCCCTCCTCCATCAACCTTAGGACTTCCATTTGACTACGTACTCTTTGTTTATCCTCCTGTGCAGGAGGCTTCTCCTGCCTGCTCTTTGCTTTTCCCTTTCCTGATTTTTTAAAAATCCTGCTCCTTTTTATGTGCACATTCTTTCTGGGGGACTTCTATAGGTTTTACTGTCTTCCCCCCCCCCCC
Source organism: Narcine bancroftii (assembly GCF_036971445.1). Classification (NCBI taxonomy): domain Eukaryota; kingdom Metazoa; phylum Chordata; class Chondrichthyes; order Torpediniformes; family Narcinidae; genus Narcine; species Narcine bancroftii. The sequence continues at coordinate 148,439,961 of NC_091470.1, read as the reverse complement.
CCCCACCTCTATCAATGGAATTTCCAGTTTTATGGCATTAGTCTGCCAACTTGCAAGCTTATCTTTTATCTTTCCTTTCTTGTGCTAACAGGCGCCACTTACCAATTACCTCTTTAGTTTTATTATTTGTGGGTCTCTTCCAGATTAACTGTTGTGCCTCTTTAATCAATTCATCATCCTAAGTACCACCCCCCCCCCCCCCCCACAAAGGCCAGCTTTCTCTCCCTAATCTTTTATTTAATGCCCCAGAAGCTTCTCGAATTATTTTTTCATCCCCTGGATATTTTTCACACATATTTTGTAATGGCGAATCCCATTGACTAGTCATTTCTACACAATTCCCCATTGATCCCCGAGCTCTCACACTGAAGGCCCCCGACCGGACAAATTCCCTGAACTCTTATCTGAGCTTCCTGAGCTCTTACACTGACAGTCCCAGACCAGATGAGTTTCCTGAACTCTTACACTGATCTAACCTTTCGCCAATCACCCTTAAATTCCGTCGGAACTCACAGTCTCCAGTTACAGAAACATGCAAAAGTACCAGGTTCAGAGCAGGGAAAACAAAGAGAATAAGATATACTGCCCTTCCCCTGGTCTGCATCAGGAACCCTCACTTCATTCCGCCAACCGAAGATCTGATGAGTCTTTGGAACCCCACTTCTGACACCAAATGTGGATTCCAGGTCTGCAGGGTGCTCGCACGAAATGACTGACTTCAACTACGGTCTTGGTTGGATCGTTCTATGATCTGCAGATTGGGTTACTTTCATTTACCGCTACTACTGAAATGCCATTCAGGAGTCGGTGACAAAAATCCCCCCCGAACAGCTGCAATACATTCTCTTTTATCCTGATCCATAGCATACTGTATAATGTTACACCAATCATAAAAGACCTCATCTTTTAATATCCAATAGTTAGTTCCTCGCATATACAAAGTATCTTTAAGTTAGTACGCTTGCTGTATAATATTTTACCAATCATAAAACTGAAACTTATCAATACTAGTAGCTCATTTCTCGCATATGCAAAGTCTCAGGGTGCTAATCAGTGCAGAACCATATCAACAAATGCTCTATTGTTCTCTCAGATGCTGCTGCGACCTGACACATTTTGTGTGTCAGCTTTTTGCTAATTTATTTCTTCTGCTGTTTTCCCATCATGTTGCAAAGCCTGACCACACAATACTGTGACAGAGTATTTAGAGGTGATTTGGGAGGAATTGTTAGAGCAGCTTACACACACACATTTTAAAACAGAATATTTGCAGGACTTTTGCAGAATGCTTTTTGCAGGAGGCAACAAAGTATCGACAACAGCTTGCCTGGGAGAGCATATGATCTTTGCTCTCAGAGAGGGATGGGGTGTGAAACAGAGAGAGAGAGAGAGAGAGAGGAGACAGAAATCAATTCTAGAAGGACAAGCTGGCAAACTTTGCAAGGCTGCCTGGTCAAAGGAGGAGACTGGCAGTGTGAAAGGCGACCTGAAAGAAAGAAGATCATCTGGAGAACCCTGAAGGGGGCAAGTTTCGTCAGCAAGACTGATTGAGAAGTAATCAGTTACGGATGTCCTGGAAAAGGAATCTCTCTCAGAAAACCAGCAAGAACCCCTCTGAGTGGTAACCATTTGTCTGTTAAGCAACAAAGACTGGTGAACTTTATTAATGCTAACTTCTGTGCATAGTATAAGAATTGCCTGCAACCAGTAAGATTGGACTGTGATCCAAATAACTTTTCTAATCTTAAATGTACATTACCCACACTTGTGCTTAGAGGGGGATTAAGTAGGTTAGGTAGGTTAAGTAAGTAGATTAAGTAATAAGTTAAAGTTCAATTGTGTTTTCTTGTTCAAATATAATTTAAAACTACTTTTGTTTAAGTAACCCTGTGTTGTGGTGCACATCCATTGCTGCTGGATTTTGGGGTCCTCTGGACTCCTTGCTTTACTTACAGTTTAGCCAACTTCCTCAGGACCACAAAGCATCCACGAGGCTATCCACTTTAACTTTGGATGATTTAAAATACTGAAGTTATGGGCTGGAGAGTCACAGGCTCAAGCCCAAAGATGAAGGCCTTGGATTCCATATTTCAAGGTGGTGTGTAACATAGAGGAAGCAGCAATTGGTGGTACACCCATGCATGATTGCAGAATTAAAGCAATTTGAATGTACATATTGCACAATTTAGGTATTTTACACACAGACAATAAGATTTCCTATCTTCATAGGCTACTGCAGCACCAGAGGAAAGGCATGATGTTACACAGATTTACAACAAAATGACCCTTTCTCAGCTCCAAATAAGATTTGATCTCCATGTAAGTAATTTTTCTTTTGGTTGAATTCATTCATTGTTTTCTGAAGTAAACACTCCTTCAGATGCTAAGTATGACATTTTTTTCTAATGCTGTGAAAATTACTGCTTTGGCAGCATTTGGATTAGCTAATCGTCTTTTGTACATGTATATCGGCCATCAGCAGCTAGATCTCTATATTGATATAATTTGCTAGAGCTCTTCAATGCGCTCTTCCAGCGACAGTGACTCATTTTCAATTCTGTCGCTGTCTGAAAGGAGTTTTGTATATTCTCCCTGTGTGCGTGAGTTTCCTCTGGGTGCTCCATTTTAATCCCACCCTTAAAAAAAACATATGGGAGCTGTAGGTTAATTCGGGCATTGGCCAGCACCGGCTCATATGTTAGGAGGGCTGCATGTCTAAATTAAAAATGAAAAAATTCATTATTATCCACTCCAATTTGTGTATGGTGTTTGGCTTTACCTTCTTGCCAAAATTTATCCCAATATCAGCATTTTTAAAACATGATCTGGCCTATGGGTATGTTGCAAAACAGTGTGCATCACAGAGTCTAAAATCGTGCAATGAGCCTCTAGTACTTTTGGCTTGCTTGCTGCAAGACTGTAGACAACACTGACACAGCCCACGGTTGACATGGATGCACAATATTGAGGCTGTTCTCAAACATTGTCGACTGGGTCTAAAAGTGGATGCAAAGCGGGGTTTCCTGGTGCTGTTTTGTGAGAGTTGTTATGCTCCAGCTAGAGAAGTCGCAATGACCATAATGATACGGGCTAATTACTTTAATTGTGTCTCAGGGATTTAACTGGATGCAGTTCATTCAAGGTGTCATGTCTAGTGTCGATATTGAAGTCCATCCAGAAGAGGAAGTTGTAGTCTATGGCACTCCATATCTTCAGAACCTTAAGTATATTCTCCCTAAGTATTCCAAGAGGTAAAGGTATCAGAGTTTAAAATTTGTTTGTGCTGCATGCTCACTTTTATTTTTGAGGAGGTGAAAAATTTCTGATTTCCTGGTTCGCTTAACTACCATCACCAAAATGGCCTTGGAAGAGATCAAAATTCATAATAGTGCACATCCATTGCCCAACAAAGAAAGAAAAACAATTTAACAAGGAACATAATATTTTAAGACCAAGTTCGCTGAATACATTAATCAAAAAAAAACTCTTTTCAGACCACAAAGGGAATCCTTTCAAAATCATCCAAAAAGGTAAATCCCAGGATTTACAGTTAGTTTAGGGGTTATCACACAATATTGTTGCAGCGCCAATGATCCGGGTTCGAATCTGGTGCTGTCTATAAGGTCTTTATACATTCTCCCTGTGTCTGCATGTGTTTCCTCTGGGTGCTCTGGTTTCAAAACTCCATACTGCATTTGTAGGTTAATTGGGTGGAATTGGATGGCACGGGCTTGTGGGTCGAAAGGGCCTGTTACCATACTGTATGTCTAAAAAAACAATGAGGAAGAAATACTGTAGAAAATACACTCTCAGCCCCACTGTGAACCAATCTAGGAAATTATTGGATCAAATATTATCTATAGACACATCTGTAAGATATAGCATTAGTCAAGACTTGTAATTTGTGTGGTACATTCTGTCTGCCCAGAAGTCTTGGATTGGGTAGCTCCAATCATTGGGTTTTTGCAGAAATCCTCAAAGAACTCAGCGAGTTAAGCAGTATTTGTGGAAAGAAATGTCAGTTAAAATTTCATTTTCTACAGATGCTGCTTGATTGTTTGATATCTTCCTGCAATTTTTTGAACTTTTCAAATTTGCACAGTTTCTTTCTCCCAAGACCCAATTTCCATAATCTATCCTCATAAAGTTACATAATGCTGAAAAAAAGATAAATGGAAAGAAATGTTAGCAGCCAGTTTCAATGCCTCCTTTATGCTGGACTTCTGAAACTCTTTAACTCTCACGTTTGTAGCACTCTTCAGAACTACCTGGTCTGGCGGCTGATCATAGATCGTGTTAGCAATTTGAGCAGACGATACAAGGATTCCCGAGCAAATTATCGGAAGGTATTGAATTTTTCAAGGCATTCTCTTGGGTTTTGCTTTACTGACTACACTGGACAACAATTATTCCTGAAATAAAATTGGGGATTATGATAGACAACTTAAAGCTGAACACAAAGATAATTTCAGATATGCTGCATCACATTGGAAGTTAAGGAAAAATAAAATTAACTTTTATTTAGCATTAAGCACAAACATAACAGAATGTATCACAGCTTTTGCAACATTGACCAGACATTTCTGCTGCATTGAATATTCCTTAAGACAATAAATGCTATTGTTAAGAACAATAGAACATGTGCATCAACATGCATCTATAATCAGTGTAATGCACAGCATCTGCATATGTGAGCTGCTTTTATAAACTGTCTGCATTCTATCCTGCTAAACATGGCCTAGCCTAAGACTACATTTGTATAGCACCTTTACTGAGTGCATGCCCAGGCAATGCTTGGACTGATCAAAACAGCTTGCTTTAGGCAATAAACTTAATACATGACAGGAAATCACAAAATAGATTAAATTTTAGAAGGTTTTAAAGTGATTTTCATGATCAGTGGCCCAACATACACCTAAAAGAGTTCAGGAAGCAAAATCTCCGTTGTCCAGTGATGTTTCTTGTCAGTATGGCACTTACTGTAATGTTTCTTATTCTTCATTCCTTACTTATTGTGCCAAAGATACAAGTGAGAATTATGTGAATCTTGAGCATGAATTTTTGATTCCATATCTGCCAGTGACGTTTTGGGCATCACGATTGAAAGAAGTAGCGTCAGAATCATACTTGATAATATTCATCATTGTTAACTATACCAGAGTTTGCAGGATTAACAGAGAGAAATTTCATTCACAATGGGGAAGAATCCAAGTTTGCTGGCTGTTAGAGAGGTCCTTGCCCACAGTCCCGCCTCTCACAAGAGCTGAGATGTTGCTTGGATTCTCCTGGTGTGTTTCGAAAGTCAGCTAAATTTTGGCAAGCGAGCCACGTTTCGTATCTCAGGAGATATTATTATTATTTCTGTGGCTTCCAGGAAGCCTGGCTTTTGATTTTTATGAAAAATTAGAAGTTTTTAAAAAAAATAGAATGGGAAAGAGATGTATGTGCAATAAGAGACAGACATTTATCATATTTCCTTCAGACTTAGGCCATTCACCCCATTGCTCTGAGAGCAATTCAAATAAATTTCATTCCCTGCTTGTTTCTGTATAACCTATATTTTCTTGGGTACCAATTAACTTTTCTCTTGCAATAAGGTCATTTACAGCACCCAATTAAACTATGAACTTGCATTTCACAAACCTACTAATAAATATGTAAGATATCCAGAGCAGGAAAAGTACAGAGAAACAGATGATTCTTGCCTCTGATCGTGGTTTAGTGCATTTATTTGAAACCCCGTAGCAAAATATATACATATGTTAGCAAAAGAGGTAATTTAATCCACTATTAATAAAACCATGCTGACTTTATCATATTAAACCAGATTTTACCTCATTTTTTATTTTCTTACAATTCAAATATTTATCCAATACTCCTTAAAAAGTGCAATATTCTCTGAATCAATCAATTTCTGTGTTGATCCATTTTAATTCTTGCAACATTGTATGAAATCAGCCCCAGGTGTAGGCTCATTGAGACTATTCAATCATTAAGTCAAATCACAGATGAATCAATCTTTGTCCTGATCTCCATTTGTGCCTGATTTGCATAACTCTCAATTTCCCACCTCACTCCCCTTTGAGGTTTGTCCTTGGTTTTGGCGCTGCTAATAAAACTCCAAACTCCATGGCATCTTTGACTAGACATATCAGAGCCTCTAGACAATAATGAAGTCAACCCTTTTGGCAAGTAATTAGAACATCTAATGAATTACTAGTCTTTATTAAAAGAGGGACAGATTACAGACTATTGATGAGTCTTTAAGGAGAAACGTACTTGCCTTGAAGACAGTTCAAAGAACATAGAATATTACAGCAAAGTACAGGCCCTACAGCCCTCAATGTTGTGTCAATCTATATATTCCTACCAATAAATATATTCCTACCTCATAATCCTCTATTTTACTTTCATCCATGTGCCTGTATAAGAGTTTCTTAAATGCCCTTCATGTTTTACCCTCCATCAACATCCCTGGCAAAGCATTCCTGGTACCCATAACTCTCTGTTTAAAACAAAAACACCCCTGATGCTCCCCTAAACTTTCTTCCTTTCACTCTGCAGAGATGTCCTCTGGTATTTGCTATTCCTGCCCTGGGAGAAAGGCTCTGGCCGTCCACCTTATCTATGCCTCTCAGAATATTGTTGACCTCTATTACGTCTCCTCTCATCCTTCTTTGCTCCAAAGAGAAATGTCACAGCTCTGATAACCTTGCCTCATAAGACAGCTTCCAATCGAGGCAACATCCTGGTAAATCTCTTCTCCTTGTCTCCATAACTTCCACATCTTTCCTTTAACAAGGTGACCAGAACTGAACACATCTCACCAGAGATTTGTAGAGTTTTACTATTTTGATTTTTGGGGCTAAAGGGTTTTCTCATGAGGAATTATTAATCAGATTAGATCTCTACTTTCTGGAGTTTGGAAGAATCATAGATGATGAGGATTGACAAGGTAAAATCTAAAAGATGTTTGCACTGACTGGGAAATCTAGAATGGGCACTAGTTTTAAAATAAAGGAATACCCATTAATGATTGACCCCTTATCTTGTTTGATAATTTCCACGTGAAAAATCCAAATATCTATCCTGGCAACACCATCCCCCCTCCCCACCCCCCCCCGCCCCTCCATCTCAGGATTTTGTTTGAACAAGATGATCTTTTTTCCAACTGTTATGTGGCTGTTGAACCTCCCCTTAATCATTAACTTCTCTGAGATTACAAAAGACCTGTCTGCATCACAAGATATAGGAGCAGAAGAAGGCCCATTGGCCCATCAAGTCTGCGCCACCATTCTAATCATGAGATGATCCATCCTCCCACTCAGCCCCACTCCCTGGCTTTCTCCCCATAGCCCTCGATGCCCTGTCTAATCAAATACCTGTCGATCTCTGTCACCATTGCACTATTTCCTTTACTGAACTCTATTTTCTTGCATTTATTATAAGTGAACAATTTGATCTCTCATATTTATTATCTCTTTCTATACTGGGATAGATCAGTGTAAACTTTAGTTATTTGTTGACAAATTATCTGTTTGGCTGCAGCAAGTGTGAATTTTGGTGCAATAAAACTTCTTCTAAATCTAAGGAATACAGCCCCAAAATATTTAGTTTTGTAGGGCAACTCTGTTATCCCTCTGGTGAACCTCCTCTGCTTCCAATGTTACTATGTATTTTTATTTTGGATAGGGGGCCAAAACTGTTTGCAGTATTCCTGGTAAAGCCTCATCAATGCCCTGTATAATTGCAACCAACTCTAATCCCTTTGCAACAAAGACCAAAATTCCATTTACCTTTTGAACGACTTGACCTTCTACCTGTCTCTCCATCTCTCACACCTTCTGCCTATATAACCTCTGGGCCCCCTCCCCCAGCTTCTTTCCCCCCCCCCCCCTTGATATATATCATCTCACCTCTTCTATTTAAGTTTTCATTAAAGATGCAGACTGATCATTTCTCAATATTGTTTGCTCAATATTGCCTGCTTATTTATGCAGTGGAACACCTCAGTAATGCATGCTCACGATATTTTTCCATTTGTACCATAATCTGCCTTTTATCTTACCAAAGTGCATGACCATACATTTATCTATATTAAACTCTATTTGTCAATGTTTTGCTCACTCATTCATTATAGCTTTACAGGGTCATAGTTTCCTCCTCACCACATGTCGTTCCACCTATTTTTGTATCGTAAACAAATTTGGAAAACTTGCACACTATTTCTTCCAGGAATCAGTAAACAACAAAAGAAACTGTGAGAGATAGAGGAAACAGAAAAGACTGGAGTTCAAACCGAAAGCTAGAGATGGACAATGATCCGTAAAAGAGTGGAAAAAAGAAAACAGACTGCAAAAAGAATGGTGGATTTTTTCCTTTCAGGCTTTTATCAATAAGCAAACCCACACAGAGATAACTAATAACAATAATCAAGAGCATTTGCTCATAGTAAAAAAACAATTTTAAACAACAGAGTACTCAACCATTCCTGTTACAAATATGGCCAGTTGTTATTCTTCAACTATTTATTTCTAGACCATTTCTCCAGAACACAAAATGATGTCCAGGTTTTAATCCTTGAGAATGTTCAACTTTTAACATATGTTTTCATTTACTGTTAATCATCTCCCATCCCCAAAGTTCTTCAAAATATGAAGACTTGGTGAATGATTTGCTTTTTCATTCTGGCCTTGCTCCTCTTTCAACACAAAGCATGTATGCTCACTCAACAGCTTTCCTCTATCCTGAGATCAGTTTCTTTAAATGACTGGATTTCTCAATCCACCTTTATGATATTTGGAGTCAATGGGTGTGTAGATCTGGATTTGATTGCAGGAGAGAAGGAATACAGATTTTTTTAGTTCAGTTCCCAGTTTAGCTTTACTTTCCCCTTCTCAGTATAGAGATGCAGAAACAGAAATGTATCTAGCGCATACCTAGCCAAGGCACCTTGCTTCGACAAGAAAACAAAAAAACACTGGAAATGCTCAGCAGTTCAAGCAATATCTGTATATTTTTAAATTTTCATTTATTTTGCAAGATCACTTTCTCAATGCCTGCTTTCCAAAGCACAATGTCTAATCTATCCTCATAAATTTTGATGTGAAATATTAGTCACATTACTCATCCTTGCTGGAGCTGGACATAGTTACTCAAGATATAATCTACCCAGAGGATTGAACTGATCATGGCCTTATTACATCACTGCCAAGTTTATACAATCTATTAGTTTTGTCAATTCACACCCTGTACAGCTTCACAATGCTTTGTGTTGAATCTTGCCAGCTTTGGTCCACTTCAATTTCACTCTCAGCTGTTGCAATTTTCCAATTGGAAAACACTTTTTGCTATTCTCTCAACATGCTTGCTTCCATTATTCTTTCATACCTTTGATTGCTTACACATTCTACCATGTATAATTTTCCTCCTTCAGTTCCATTGCTTCCTCCTGATCATTTAACAAACTCCATTTTGTTTCAAAGTCCAAGTGATTTATCTAAACTAAAAACAGTTGCACCAAGCCTATCCCACTCAGTAATGTCATTGTAACTCCTTTAGCAAGAACTTAATTTGCTCTTCCTTTCAGTAGATTGTTTTATCCATTCTTGGTATACCATAAATCAGTACTATCTTGTTTAATTGGAAGCCTTTAGGTAGAATTTTGTGAAATACTTTTAAAAAATTGAGATGTGCAATAAGATTTAGAGATTTCCATTGTAAATCTGTCTTCTCACCAGGGGTTGAAGTATCTTCCATATTGCTAAAGTAACTGATTTAACCCACTGCTACTAATTTGAGCCACCCACTTTCTTACCAGTTTCCTCTACTGGCCCCACCAACTTGCTTTCACTCCCATTTGCCACTGCTTCAAAGGGAAATGACCAATTTGGTCTCCATTTCTACTTTATCACTAAAGTTAATCAGAGCCAATGTGTGTTGCTCAATATTTGCAAAGAGAGGAATTGGGACAGTCAGCACAGATTTGGTAAGGGCAAAAGATTCTAAAGGGAGAAGGATAAAGATTTTAATCAATGGGAGGTGATGCTAAGTGCTTGCAACACACAACCAAGCAGCATCAGTGGGACAAAAAGAATTGTCAATGTTTTGGGCCAAAAAAAACTTGATCACGACTTTCTGCCACTGATGCTGCTTGGCCCACTGACTTCCTCCTGCAGGTTATTTGTTTCTCCAGATTCCAGGCTCTGCAGACTCCCATGTGTCCCCATGATAAAGACTAGTTTCAGTGCAGAAAATGCTGGAAATACTCAGCAGGATTGGCTGCCTGTGGGGAAAAAAAGAGAATCTCTGTTTTACTTCGACAGATGCAGTCTGACCTGCTGAGTACTGTATATCCAGCATTTTCTGCATTTGCTTTACATTTCCAGATTCTGTTATTTTTTACATTTTCAAGTCTATTGCTTCCTATTAAGATATGTTCTCCATTTTGAAATATATTTTCAGTTTCGATTTTTATTTATCATGAGGCTTGTTCTGTGGAACAAGATTCAAAGCTGTTATAAATACATCTTATTGTGTTGCATTAATCCTAAACATTGCTAAGTAATTGATTACACATCTCTACATGCAGCAGGAATATTTCACAGGCACAAATTATAAACTTTCTGGCCTTCAGAAGAAATTATAAAGAAATCTTTGCAGTTTTTTTGAAGTGGCATTGTGTAATTTTTAGCATTGACCTAAACATTGCCATTGTTTAAGACCTGATCTATAAACAATCTCTAACAGTGCTGCACTCTCTAAGTAGTCATTGAAATAAGCCTTATATAATACTTGCAAATGATTTGAACCCATGACTTTCAGATGCAAAATAAGTCTGAAATCAAGGGCCACACAGTTAACGTAGCAGTTTGTGCAACGTGGATTTGAATCTGGCGCTGTCTGTAAGGAGCGTATACGTTCTCCCATGTCTGCATGGGTTTCTTCCAGGTGCTCTGGTTTCCTCCCACACTCCAAAAACATACGGGGTTTGTAGGTTAATTGGTATATTTGTGCAGCGCAGACTCATGGGCCAGAAGGGCCTGTAACCATGAATAATATTTTTCTAAAAAAGTAGCCTCTTTAAATACACAAGGATGCTATTTATGAATTTTTACTGGCCACCCTAACTAAATTAGATAAGATTGGCTAGCTAATCCTTGTGCTTTATGTTTATAAATTTATGCAGTAACTTATTACATTAAATCATTTCAAAACACTATGCAAAATGCAGCAATTCATTTTATGAATATAACCGTTGCATTGTTTTTGATGAATAACCACAGGCATTGTATGGTACCACCGTTGAAGAAGCTCGCTGGCGTGAATGTGCCAGCTACATCAACGCTAATATGGAAAACGCAGTGGGAGCTCTTTATGTCAGGGAGGCATTTGCTGGCGAGAGCAAGAGAATGGTATGTAGCATGTAAAGCAAATGCACATTCCCAAGTTCAACTGTGGGGAACAAGTTCTTCAATGCCAGTAAAACAAAAATAATCTACCTGCCTATCTTTGATAGTGTCGGTTGAGGGGCATATGTTGGTTGAGATATTGGAAAAAAATCCTAGCATCTCTTCAAATAGGGTTGTACAGCAAGGTAACAACTTTAAGCCCACCATGTCCATGCTGGTCATGAAGTATCCATCTCTAATGTTGTCGAAGTGCTTGCCTCCACCACCACTATGGGTTCAGGATGTCATATGGCCTCCAGCTGAAAAAGTTCTTCCTGATATTCACTTTTACTGTCCTATGTCTTACCTTAAACGCATGACCTCTCTGATAAGAGGAATATTTTCTCATTTCCTGCCCTATCTGAGTACCTCATAATGTCCTTCAAGAGGTGACAGGGTACCGGAGAGAATAAAGGTGGTAGAGGTCGATAGACACATAGTGGAAGTTTTTCTAGCTTCTTTTTGTTCATTCAAGATTATCCTGCCCTGGATTCCTTTGCTTTTATCTTTAGGCCCAGATATGCATATAAGACATCCAACTGCAATCCATGTAAACTGCACCAAATGGTTTATCCTTATTGACATAATTTGTCACTGTTAAACAATAATATCAAATTCATCAGACATCATCTCCCTTTAAAGAAGCCCAAATGGTTATCCTTGATTAATCTCCACCTCTCCAAATGCAAATTAATTCTATGCATCAGAATGCTTTCTAATAATTTCCTTACCACTTTTGTTAACCACATCATCCTGGGGTTATTGATAAGGAAGAAACATTCATTGTCCAGCAGTTCTCTGTAACCTCTTGTGTGGCCAGAGATTTAAAAATTGCTGAGCCCCTTCAATCTCCTCCCTTGTGTCCCATAGCAGCCTGAGATTCGCCTCATCATGCATTGGGTGCTAATTTATCTTTAAGCCCACTAAGTCATCTGTAATATTGTGGACGTGGACTTTTAAGAGGGGGAAAATCAGGAAACAGGAACAAGTCCTCATTGAGAAATCAGCAGTGGATATGGTTAAGAACTTGAAGTTCCTAGGAGTCAATATCTCTAAAGATGTACTGGGACCTTCATGTCGATGTAATCACGAAGAAGGCTTGCTAGTGGCTGTACTTAATGAGGAGATTTGGTATGTCACCAAAAACTCTTGCAAATTTCTACAGGTGTACCATAGAGAGCATTCTGACTGGTTGCATCACTGTTTGGTATGGAGTGCCAATGCACAGGACAAGAATAATGACAGTGCCATCATGGGCATCACTTCATTGAGGACATTTACAAGAGATGGTGTCTTAAGAAATTAGCCTCTCTCCTCAAGGACCCCCACCACCCTATCCATGCTCTCTTCACACTGCTACCATCGGGACAGAGGTACAGGAGCCTTAAGACAAACACCCAATGGAACAATGACAGCTTTTTCCCCTCTGCCGTCATATTTCTGAATGGATGATGAACCACAGGCACTACCTCACTTTTTCTTATTTTTGCACTAATTTATTTATTTTTTTAATGTAATTTATAGCAATATTTGCACTGTCGCGCTGTTGCAAAACAACGAATTTCATGACTTGTTCATGACAATAAATTCTGATTCTGAATATTCCTCCAAAATAAATAAACAAGAAAGAAACAGAAGATTGTTGAAATCATTCGGTTAGTCAGGCAGCATTAGTGGAAAGAGAAACAGAGTTGATGTGGCAAATTGAGCAGCTTTTTATTGGCATTATTCCAAAGGATGATATCTCCAACAATGCCACACTCCCTCAATGCAGCATTAGGATGTCAGTTTGGCTTTTGTGATGAATCCACTGAAGTGTTTAATCACTTACCCAGAGGTAAGTGAGGTTCAAATCAGCCACAGTTTTATTAAGGGGCTATTTGATGTGATGTTTGTCATCTCATGGATTGTGCCATTATTGGCATCTTTCACTGCACATATTTCTCTTCCTCAGGTGAAGGATTTAATTGATAAAATCCGAGAAGTGTTCATTGAAACACTGGATGACTTAGAATGGATGGATCCTGCTTCCAAGCAGAAAGCACAAGAAAAGGCCAGTTTCTTTTAATCATGGTTTAACTTCTGACAAAGACTAAAGGTCTCTTCATTGATATAGTAAATACATTTTACTGGAATAATGGTACCTCAATGATTCCCAATTAGTCTTTGACGTTTATTTATGTACTGAAGCTCATTGGGTCATCCCAGTGGCTGCACCAAACTTTTGGAAAAATCCATAATGTGTATAAGGATGTGGATGGGTAAAAATATTGTCCCAAGCTCTTGCTAATTATTGTGAGCATCTCTTTCTATTTGTATATATCAAAGGCTATGGCAATTAAAGAGCAAATTGGATATCCAGACTATATACTTGAAGAAGATAATCCCAGGTTGGATCAGGAGTATGTGCATGTAAGTAAAATTGATTATGGACTAGATCCACAGAGGATGCAGCCCTTTTCCAAGAACTACTCTTTAAGAAATCCAGGCATAGATATAATTGAATAGATTATGGTTTGTCTGTTCTATCATCAGATAATTAGTACACCACCATGCTTGTTATTATGTTGAATGACCAGACCCCTCTTCACTGGCAGAGTCTTTATTCATATTATTTCTAAATTGCACATGGTGATTATTACATCTTGGCTGGCTCCCATCTTGAGGAAGTGCTCAGGCCCAAAACATTGGTAATATATCGTTACCTCCTATGGACACCGTGAGATCGGCTGAGTTCCCACTTTTAATAGATTAGGGCCATTTGAATCATGGAGCCAAGTGCCCAAACACAGAAGTAAACTGTCTTCCCTCCTCTGCATTTTGCCTCTGTTCACGGCAGCTTTCTCTGCTGCCTTGTAGTGAGTTTTTTTTTAAACATTGATTTTTTTTCCAGTAGCAAGCGTGGCAATGACATGACTACTGTGAGCTCTGTCTACAGTTCCTGACTGGAACTGAATGGAAAAATGTCAGAGCACTTCTTTTCACAGGTTCTTTACAAGACATTGTTTCATTGCCTTCAGATTTAGTTTTAACAAATGGGCAGTTGTTATCCTTCTCAATCACTTTGTTTTCCAAGCTGTTTATAAAAGACTGATTTATTTAAACTGATTTAATTCCTTTAGTTTTGCATTTCAATTTTATGCCACACTCTTTTGTACACTCCATACCTGGCGTATTTATTTGCCTGTAGCACTGCCCTGGGAAACAGACCATGTTTTTCCATTGCTAGAAAAGTTTTTTGGAATTATGTCAATGTAAATAGACAATTAAAATCTTATGCAGTGAATAAAAGATGCTTGCTTCAATGAATGTCATAACTGCTTTGTATCAAAAGAAAGAGTTCATCACTTTGTAACTAATCTTTTTTTATTATACATGATATTTCATAATATATGTAGCAAGGTTATAAGAAAAGATTTACACATAATTCTATCCTTACCATATTTCTGTCAAAAGGTGACTACTGTTTGTCAATTTTGATCCTTCAATATTGATGCAAGGTTATATTTCATTGATGGGAGCCAGATGGTCTCCACTATTCACATAGTTCTGCAACTTGTAGATGAATGGGATTCCTGATCCAACTAGCAACATCTGAAACAAATAATAAATTATGTACTTTATCCAGTTAAACTTCAGTGAAAGCAAATACTTTGAAAATATCCTTGAAAATTTGAGAGCTGGAGCACAGAAGAGTCTGAGGAAATTACGGGAGCAAGTGAAACAAGATGTGTAAGTACCTAACCAGAAGTAATCCTTGCTTTCAAATTAGTCCACTGCCTCAACCCTCCCTTTCTCAGCAATCTCCTCCTACTCTGAAAATCTGACCTCTGCACACTCCTCCAATTCTGCCCCTTTATTCATTGCTAATTTTTTGTTTGTTTCATCCATGGTCGTCAGAACATAAATGGCCAAGATCCTAACCTAACATTTTCTCCCACGAGTTCAGAAGTTCCCATCCTGTATAGGTCTGAATAGAGTTAAACAGCATAGAAACAGGCCATTGGCCTACCATGCTCATGGCCTTCAAATGCCCATTCAATCTCATCTCATTTATCAGCATTTTACCTGTAACCTTTTATTTCTTGCTATGGTGAAGTGGATCTGGCTCCTTTGCATTCTCAGGGTGTGTTCCACCTCTTTGACCATGTTTTTGAACATAAAATGGGAAAGATTATCCACATCCGATGTCAGTGGCAGTGCAAGGTTTACCTGGGTACCCCCACCCCTTGATTCCAGTGCTGGTTTAGAAAGCTCTTCATTTTCACTGAGCCCCTGCTGGTGAAGCTGCTCCACGGTGCACATTCCTCCAATAAAGTGGCAAGAGCTTCTATAAAACCTCCAATTTTAAGACTGGTGAATCTGTCCACTGAGTCTGGACCAGCACTGTGCAACTGAGATTGCCTCAGCATCGAGTAACAGGTCATTTCGGCCGACAAGTCTGTAGCATCCAATTTACTCCCAATTAACCTACAACTCCCGGTACATTTAAAATGGTGGGAGGAAACTGGACCCCATGGGAAAACCCATGTAGACATGGGGAGAATGCCTTACAGAAGGCATGGGATTCGAACCCTTGCCCGATTGCTGGCACTGTAAAGGTGTTGTGCTAACCTCTATGCCAACTGTGCCATCCATATTCTATATAACTTTATAAAGTTTATTCTATATAACTTTAAAAAGTTATAAAGAATAAATGTCTGCTTAGCTGTGGCACTTCACTAATGGGTAAGTCCTATTTCAATGGGTGCACCATGCTGTCATCAGGTTTACAGATATATTTGATTAATTGGCACATGTCAAGTCCATGTTATGCCAGATAACAACTTTTTCTGCAAACTCAAGTTTTGGTGGTAGAGCTATCACGACCAGGCTGATTCAGGCAAGGAATGCATTGCTGGAAATTGTAGAGAGGAAACCTATGTAGCCACAAAGGGCATACACAGGCAGCACTGAAGATGAGTATTGAATCCCAATTTCTGGAGTTTTGAGGCAGCAGCTCTTTGAGGGAAATAGCTGAGCTGTGTGTCTGAGGTTTCTCTGTTCTCCATGAGAGTGGTTTTCCTCCAAGTATCATATTTTTGCACATATAACGTGCGTGTTATATGTGTATTTTATAAATCAGACACCCCCTCCATGCATTATATGCATGTGCACGCGATACGAGAATATTTTTACATGTTGAAAGAAAGCGCACAATTTATAACAGGTGTGGGATTATAATAGCAGCATTGAAAGAACATGCACAATTTATAGCAGCCATGGGAAAGATGTGCCAGCAATTTATAGCGAGAGTGGGAATGTTATAGCGGCCATGTGAATGTAATAGTGGCAATAAAAGAAGGCACACAATTTATAGTGGGCATGGGAAATTTTGATTTTGGGAATATCTCTTTGTACTGAATGCATAATATTCCTATAAACAGGACATTCTGTCTAGGGCACTGCACCTCATCAATGTTAATTGCCCAGACCAGTTGCTGAGGGAGGAGATTAACATATCAAGTGCCTCTACAACATTAGAATTTAAATCCTGCTTAACCTGTCTTCAATCGATTTAATTGAATTCCTCTCCAAAGCTTGTTAACGTGTTGCAGCAGGATATCATATATAATAAGTAATTGCCACCTCTGGGGGAAGTTGATTGCTGGAGATTAACTGTAGTAGATACTGGTATGTGCTTTGTCTCATGTCCCATTTAAATGCAAATTGATTTGTCAGTCGGAATTTAGAATACTACACCCTTGTGGAATATGCATGTGCGGATTATATGGAAATATTTTTACACAATTTATGATTTTCTGCGTGTTATATGTGTGTGCGTGTTATATGTATTTACACATTATATTATCGAAATACGGTAGTCTTGATTACTCTTGCATCTTAAAGATTCAAGATTCTTTCATTATCATGTAATAAAACAGAAAATGTAATAATACACAAAAATTTAATTTAGCCTGCCGTAAGGTAGACAAAGAGTTATCATTAGCTTTGCCCTGTGCCTCTTACAGTAAGAGAAAGAGAAGCAAAAGAGAGTCCCTTCAGAGACACTGTGTTTCTGTGAATTCACCTCCTCATAGACCACTGTTCTATCTGTGGCAATCCGAGCTCTAGATGCAAAACTCTGATCAGGACGCCTCCAGTGCCCAAGACCCTTCAGGAGCCCTTCTTGCCCTCAGCACCCTCTCGATCCCAGATCTGAATCCTGGTTCCCATCAGCCAGTGTCCAGGATCCTGTGTGGGTCCTTTAGCCACTGAACCCCCTACTGGTCCACTGTCACAATAATAGGGTAGTTTCCTATGCTTCTCCTTCTCAACTGGGAGTGTTTATCCCTGTTTCTGGTGCCCTTCACCAGTCCCCTGCTCCCCTGGAGTCTGCAGCCCTTCAAGGTGGTTAAGTGGTGCCAGCCAGTTGTATTACTGAACTGGCCGGCAAATCATTTTATAATTGATTTACTTGTTAAGATTTCTGTGCTGCTTGGTCAAAAACTGTAGGCAAGGTGCAGAGTGACAGGCATGAAAGAATGAGTACTTTCAAGAGTTGAATCTTACCTTGCAATATGAAAAATACTAAGCACTTTCCTTTATTTTCTCCTTCTCAAAAAAATTGCAGTTATTAAAATTTCACCAACTTCTCCCCACGAGCTCATGATGTTTATTTTCACAATCCATTTGTTTTTGTCCCTAGCCTCTTCACTGTTAATTTTTTTTTCTAGTTCCAGTTGTTTCTCTTGAAAGAAACTACCTGATTGCAGAATGGTTTGTGTTCTTTATTTTTATTTCATGTTTCCAAAGCCTGTAGTGTTAACAATTTTCAATTGAAGCTTGCTGTATACACTTATGGGATGCTCCATTTGTTGAGGAGTTGTATCTGGAATGGCACATTATGTCATCTTCAACAAAAAGCCCACTTCTGATCTTTTAGGTCAGAGTTGCAAAGCCATCAGGTCATTGGCAAAGCGGCTGAGTATAATTTCTCCCAGGACACTGCTGAGGAACATGATTGACCTCTGAGAACCATAGCCATTTTTCTAATGCTGAATATTTCCAGAATTTTCTGTTTTCATTTCAGATTTACAGCATCTACAGTTTTTATGCTTTTAAGCCCAGTATTTTCCCAGCTGCACGGTGATCATCTGTCATTTCAATAAATAAAGGCCTTTTTGTTTTGTCTAGTAAAATTTCCCCAAAAAAATGTCCATCATATATTGTGTACAAAATACACAAAAACACAGGGAAATAGAAAATCTGCCACTGAAGCCTTCCTGCCAGTCAATATGATCATGGCCTCAACTCTGTTCCAATTACTTTCCATTTCTTGATCTTTCAAATATTTTGGAATGCCACTTAAATATAATAATTTTCCCTCCACCAACTCTGAGGGTGTACAGAGATTCACTATCCTCTGAGAGAGTATAATAACATGTGTATCTGAATTGCACAATCTGACTCTAAATCTATTCCTCTATCTTTAACTCTTGCCAAATAATTATCCAATTCTGAAATGGCTCAATTACAAACCACATCTTAATCTGAATTAAACCTTGTGGAGGGAACAGTTTCCTAACTTGAATCTATCCAGTTCTGCAAATTCAAATAAAAGCAATTAATCAACTTGATTTATCCCATCAGTTCCTTGTCTTAGAGATGAAATTGTCTTGGAGACAGAGATCTATGGTTTGAGGAAAATGGATTAGAAATGAATTGTACAGATCTTTGAATTGCCTTCCTTGTTCACGAGAGCATGTGAGACTGAAAATTTAAGCCATGTTTAGTTTCTATCTGTATAAGGCAACATATCCATATGAAAAAGTTAATAATGTGAAAAAATTGAATAACCTAGCACATATTTCTGATCACAACAATATGTTTATTTGTTTTATTCCAGATGGATCATTGGTGCTGCAGTTGTAAATGCTTTTTATTCACCTAACCGAAATCAAATAGGTATGTCAGAATCCCTTTACCGTAAAATTAATAACAATTTGCAATGTGGTAAAGGATCTTTAAGGTTCCTTCACTTTGTTCAGGTTATTTCAAGCAGTGAATGGCAAAACCATGCAGATATGTCAGCACTCAAGTTCCTTCTCATTAATCGCTTGACCTTAACCAGACAGAACTGTCAGTACCTCTGCTGGACAATTTGCTGAGAATTTGACTGTACAAACTTAGATTGCAAGGCCTTTTAACAAAAGGGTAACAAATATCTGTTTGAAATCCCTTTTGACCAACAAAAGTAAAATTGTGCACTGTATTTATGCCTTGAAGGTCTGACCTCACACTCAAAACACACGGGGGATTCCTTCTCCACCTTCTCCACCTTCCACCCATGACTCCCTCATCAACTCCTCTCTTCCCACTAATCACCCCCATGGTACCTACCCCTGTAACGGCAACATATGCTATAATTGTGCCTACACCTCCTCCCTCACCACCATTTATGGCCCCAAACAGTTCTCCCAAGTGAATCAACCCTCTGCAGGATCATCCCATTTGGCCTCCTCTACATCGGAGAGACTGGACAAAGACTGGCAAATTGCTTTGTTCAGTACCTTTGTGTTGTCTGTTCCAATAGCAAAGATATCCCAATGGCTACCTATTTCACTTTTCAGTCCCATTTTGATGTTGACATGTCTGTTCATGGTCTCATGCACTGCTAGACTGAGAACACCCGCAAATTGGCAGAATAACACCTCATATTCTGCCTTGACACCCTCCAACCAAATGGCATTAACATTGACCTTGAGTTTCTGTTAGCCCTCCCTGTCTCTCCCTTCACCCTATGCCTCCTTTCCTCTAGCTCAGAGCCAACCCCCCTCCACCAATCATTTCTCAGCTTTTCCTCTCCTGTCCAATCCATATCCAATTATCACTGTTCGTCCTCCCCGCCCGCCCTTCCGTCCTCCACCAGCCTTTTTATTCAGTTGTCTGCCTGCTTTTTGCTCACACCTTGTAGAAAGACCCAGGCCTGAAACATTGGTTATATATCTTTACTTCCTATGGATGCTACATGGCCTGCTGAGCTCCTCCAGCATTTCTATGTTTTTACTACAATCACAACGTTTACGGACTTGCATGTTTCACTCAATTAATCTGAGTTGGATTTATTGAGTCACATTAGATTGGCCATGTCTTCAGACATCCTTCAATCAACTATGTTTCATACAGAGCTGAGTTTGTATCCTGTATCATTAGGTTGGACTCGTATGGGTTCCAACACTATACCATGAGTCCCATTATCCTCACTTTAACCCTTTCATTATTTTAATTAATTCTATGATTCCTTCCCACTTATCACTGATAACAGTGCGTCTTTAACTAGAACTTGAATCCACGAGCTTATTACCTAGAAATGAAAGTCCTTCAAACCAGAGCAGCCAGAAAAACCCCCACGGGGACATGGGGAGAGCATAGAAACTCCTTACAGACAGTGGTGGATTCGAACCTAATTTGCTGGTCCTGTAATTGTGTTGAGCTAACTGCCACTCTAACTGTGCTACCTAAAAGGGCGCATTCCCACACTTTGCCTCTGAACTAAACTGTTAATTATAACATTTTATAATAATATTAGATCATTCATAGAATGATTTGGCCATTGTGCCTCCACTGGCTCTTTGAAAGAGCTTTCCAATTAGTCCCATTCCCTCAATTCATGATCTTAGACATTTAGACATACTTACAGCACCGTAACAGGCCCTTTCAACCCACGAGCCCGTGTCGTCCAATTAACCTACAACCCTTGGTACATTTTGGATCAGTGGGAGAAAACTGGAGTGCCCAGAGGAAACCCACGCAGACACATGGAGAACGTACACACTTCTCACAGACAGCGCGGGATTCGAACCCCAGTCCCGATCACAGGTGCTATAAAAGTGTTGCTCTAACTGCTACACTAACCATGCAGCCCTTGGAGTATTATCCCTTCAAGAATTTCTCTACTATCCATTTGTAAAATGCTTTTGAATCTACTCGCAATGTACTTTCAGGAATAATTATTTCCTGCACAAAAAAATCCCAATCTCTTTGATTCTTCCCAATCTCATTAACTGTTTGCCAATGTCCCTGCCACAGAGAATAGTTTCTCCTCATATACTCCAAAGAAGAATCCAAAATTAGAAACAAACTGAATTAGGTTTTATTTTCACAACTTCGTAACTGTTTATATTTCACTTCCTGTATTTTTTACTTTCTGTCATGTTTCCACTATAAGGCCATAAGATGACTTCTCAAAAACATAAATTACAAGTTTGACAAGTTTATACTGCAGCAGGTTATTTGTTTCTTGCAGTGTTTCCAGCTGGAATTCTGCAGCCGCCATTCTTCAGCAAGCATCAGCTTCAAGCACTGAACTTTGGGGGAATTGGAATGGTGATCGGCCATGAGATTACACATGGATTTGATGACAATGGTAGGCAATGACAATGTGTTGAAAAACATAATTTCCAAGCAAGTCATTGCTTGGTTAAATAACTTCTATTATTTGCATTTAGTTTTCCTGTTGGCAGATTACTTTTTCAATTGCTTTTAGATCTGTGATATTTTTATTCCTCTGCCCAATGCAAGGCTGTAACTTGCATGCAGGATTAGTATTTACAGACAGAGGAACGTCTCCCAGTTTATATTATTGTTTATAAAGAATGGTTGAAGTTCCATTTTAATTAGTCTTTTATAACAGTAACAAAAACACACCCTTTTCATTGTATTTGGTAACTCCTAGGACGTAATTATGACAAGGATGGCAACATGTATGATTGGTGGAGCAATTTCTCAGCCACACATTTCAAAGACCAAACTGGTTGCATGGTGCATCAGTATGGAAATTACACCTGGGATTTAGCTGGAGGACAGAATGTGAGTATTTCATTTTTATTTTGTTAGTAGCAATAAATGTGAAAGAAATGTTGGTCAGCTGAGAGCTAGTCAATGGTTGTGAGTTCTTTTTGTCATTTTGAAGGAAAGTTCTTGTTCTTTTTTTTGTGCTTGTCTTTTAAACCCTAAGATAATTTTCCATTCAAAGCAGTAAAAGTTTTGGGGGCAGATTGGTGGAAGAGGAAGAGGGTAATACCTGCCCTCATCCAATGCTGGGATGAGAACGAGCACTTACTGAGTCAACAGTGGTGATCCTCCAAGAAGGTGATATGAATTGATATTGATCTTTTCCAACCCCTCTCTCTCTGGTTCATCACCTGCAACGTAGTGTCTGAAGATGATATGGGGCACAAAAGTCTCAGTTTGGGTTTTAAAGAGAAGAAATTATTTGTTGAATTGATCTTCATTCTCTGACAGGATCAGTGGTGTATCTAGGTCAAGTGGTGCCCTCGGGCTGCCACTGACATTGGTTCTCTCCCCCCACCCCCATTTTAAAAATCCGCACAAAAACCACCACCACACACACAGGTTGTAACTCTACAAAGTAACGTATTTAGTTAAAATTTTATTCTGAACTTTGAACTACTTTGTTCAGTTTGTTGTTCCATTCAATAAAACATCAATAAGTATTTCTTATTTTTATGTGATGCAATGTCTAAATAAATTAATAATAGCACCCTTCAATTCACATATTATTTATTTGGCAAGATATTAATTGGAAAATCTCCATGGGTGGCCAGGGTGGGCTGTCAGCGGGGCCGTCAGCAGGAAGCTGGGGCGGACTGTTGGTGGGCCAGTTGGCAGGCAGTCAGGTGGGCTGTTGGCGGGGTCGTCTGCAGGAAGCCGGGGCGGGCAGTCAGTGGGGCAGCCGGGGTGGGCTGTTGGGCCAGTTAGTGGGGCAGCTGGGTGGGCTGTTGGTGGGCCAGTCAGTGGGGCAGCCGGGTGGGCTGTGACAGCCCTGACGGCTGCCCAGCCTTCGGCACCTCACACAGCCTTTGGGGCTGCTCATCTATGCCAGTGGCTCAATGCAGGATCAATGGGTAAAATGGCCGTCTTCCTTACCCATTACCCCCACGCAGCTGGAACCACTCAGCATTTCCCTGGTTGGCACTGGCAGAGCGGTTCCAGCTGCGTGAAGGATTATGGGTGAGGAAAACGGCCACTTTTTCCCAATTGATCCTGCATTGAGCACCGCCAGGTGCTGCATGCATGCGAGAGCGGCCCTGAAATGGCCTGATGAGATGTCGGCTGGGCACAGTGCTTCAGGGCGCTCAAGTGAGCCCCAGCAGTGCAGCATTTCATTTTTGGGTTGGAGATTAATTATTGGGCTAGCGACTCGGATATTGGGTGGATAATGCGAGGATAGTGGCGTTCCCCTGCAAGTGGCACCCCTATTTTCTTCCCCACCTGCCATACCCTAGATATGCCTATGGACAGGATGAAAGATAAAAAGTAATCATCTCCAATGGATGCTGTCTTATTGCAATGTATGGCATACTTTGTTCGCCAATTATATAACTTTCCTATCGTTGAAATTCCACATATTTCTTGCACAGCTAATTCATTAGCTGCCCTACTATCTAGATTAGTTTATATGCTATATAGATCATAATTACATCTTAATTTAGCAGATATTTAAAGTGCAGTATAAAACGGGTACCCGAGGTTTAGAATTGTGCATACAACATGGTAACAATCAACAATCAGCTCAAAACGTTTGTAAATAAAAATACTTACACTGGATTTAAAAGAGTTAAAGGAAGGGGGTGATTGATGGAGGGAGGAATATTATTCCACAGTTAGGGGCTGCAATAACGAAGGTGCGATCTCCTCTGAGTTTGTGATTTGAGTGAAGAAAAGCCAAGCGCCCTAAATTGGCCGACCTGATGGGTCTTGAACTGGAGTAGAGAGTTAGAAGATCAGTGATGTAAGAGGGAGCTAGTCCATTAAGGGCTTGTAAACAAACTGGAGAACTTTAAAATCTATTCTTAGCTGTACTGGTAGCCAGTGGAGGGAGGTCAGAATAAGGGTGATATGGTCCCTCTTCTTGGCTCCTGACAAGACCTTGCTGCATCATTCTGAACCAGTAGGAAATGGGATAATGACGACTGACTAATTCCTGTATATAGAGTTATAGTAGTCTAAACGGGAGAAAATGAGGTCATAGATAACTTTCACAAAGTCTTTCAGTAACAGGAAAGACTAGTTTTACTACTGCATTGACTTGTTTGTCAAACTTGAAGGTGGAATCGAATATCACACCAAGGGATTTGACATGTGGTTTAATTAGGGTTGATAAGTTACTAAGGGTATTGGAGATAATTTTGCTGGATTGTGGAGGGAGGAATAGGATGATCTCAAATTTGCCTTGGTTTAGCTGCAGGAAGTTTTGAGCCATCCAGCACTTTATGTCCTCCAGACAGTCATTGAGGCTGGTTATCTTTGCTTGGGCTTCAAGGGGAGATAGAGCTAAGTATCATCAGTGTAACTGTGGAAGGAGATGCTTTGTTTTTGGATGATATGGCCGAGGGGAAGCATGTATCAGGGAAGAGAATGAGGCCCAGAATAAACCCTTGTGGGACTCTGCAGAAAGAGTAGCAGAAGAGGATGAAAATTTGCCCATGTTGACTGAGAAAGTCCTATCACTAAGATAAGATTTAAATATAACTCAACTGAAGGCCTGCAGATTCTAATGTTATTTTTTTAAGTTTAATATGCCCATTATGGCATGAAAATATAATATAACTAAATGCTGGGGACTGAATCCATTAGGTAATGTCATTGTGGGAACCACTACAATAAGGAATGGAATGGTTCAAGCTGAAGATCCTTCTCAGAACAATGAGTGATGAACAATGAGGGATATAAAGAAATGAAAGCCTCACGTTGGGCAGATAGTAAGAATCAATTTCCTTTATCTGAAAACTCAGTGATAAGCGGTAAAGATTTATGTTAATAGTTAGGATTAAGAGAGTTCAAGGAAAAAAAAATCTGAAGCCTCTTGCCTAAAAGTCACCTGAATGAAAGTCCCTTAAGGCCAATGGATCGAGAGTTGGAGACTGGTATTAAGCTTAAATCCATTTTAACCAGCATGTCCACAATGTGTGAAATGATTGCTTTCAATGGTTCTGTCAACAGAAGTGCCAACATTACCAGCTTTTACCAAAGTTTGAAAAAAGCAGATTAGAAATGACTGCCCCGAGGATTGGACAGAGTTTGTTGTGTACAGATTAGACTCCTATGTTGGTCAATTTAATGAAGACAGTTAATGGCTCCATTGGAAATGGAAATGTGACAGGTCTTGTTCTCTAATACTGACATCAGTCACTTTTTGCCTTACAACTCTCACTCCTTTTGATCATAAATCTCTTCCTCATCAGTTTTCTGATCCAGGAATGATGCTGTGCATCTCTCAGACAATAAAACTGAGAATGGAATTAGAATTAATATACTTTTTATCCTCCTCACTGCCACCTGTGCTGCACTCTTCCCTGTCTATAGTCTATATTTCATTCTGACAATTCTTTTGACACAGGTAAGTGGGATCAGCACTCTGGGTGAAAATATTGCTGACAATGGAGGCGTCAGACAGGCATACAAGGTAAGGCACTGATATTCAGTAACTTGTTTCAAACTCACAAGCAAGCATCATTCTACAGATAAAACATATCTAAGGGAACGTTCCATAATAGTGCAAACTGTAGGTAGAAACACTATAGGTTATGTATCTGTGGTAAGCCACACCCATTGGCTAATTGTACCTGTGGGTCCACCCACAGACCCTTGAATAAAGATGACTGTTCCACAGCTCCCTCCCCAGCACAGGACAGTCAACCAGCATGGACATGTCTCCATTCTATTGTGAATTATGCCTGTTAGTTTTGCATAATTTCCAGTCTTTTGGAGTGATTGATGGAGCAGTAAAATTCACAATAAATTTTGAGAATGGAGCAGATTCTGAAGCCGGAGAAGCTGGAAATTAACCCTCAATCGCCTGAGGCCTCCCACCAACTTCCAACTCTGGCTGTGCTGCTTCGAAGCTTTCCTGCAGCCATCGATCAGTCAGAGAACGACAAACTACAAGTACTGCACTCCCGGGTTGGGCCCCTGGTGTACTCGATGATCAGGGACGCCGCGACGCATCTGGAGGCGAAGAACATCTCGAAAGGCCAGTACCTGAGAAAAGTAAATGAAGTCTACACAAGACACCTCTTGGTGACCCTAAAACAGCAACCCGTGGAATCAAGCGCCGAGTATCTCCAGGCCTTGCGAACCCTTGGAAGGGCCTGCAAATGCAAGGCCATGACGGGCACAGAGAACACGGAGGACCTGATTAGAGTCGCCTATGTCCCAAGCATCTGGTCCAATTACATCCATCAGAGATTGTTACTCTGACACAACTGCAAATGTAATCCTGTAAGGTAGTGGCTCTCAGCCTTTTTCAGTCTAAGCCCACATGGCTTCTGGCCTAACATGCCAGGGCCCACTAGTGGCAATAAATGAGCAATATTTTCAAGGCAGGAAATCAACCCTCAAAGGCAGCTCTATAAGAAACACATCTTTGTCTAATTTAAAGTTTTTTTTAATTGACATATTTAAAGTGCCACATGGATACATACAATTGCCATGGCCCACTGGTTGAGAAATACTGCTAAGGTGCCATTTTACAACAATTATTGATTTTTTAAATTAATTTTGTTAAGAACATGATTTGAGTTTGCTACATTGGTCAGTCTTTCACATTAATATTTCAGGATTAGGTGCAATTAGTAATCCCTAAATATTCTTGAGAAGGGGTTGTGAGCTATCTTGAACCACTCCACTCTTCCTGGTGAAGTTATTCTCATGATGGATTTGCAAAGGGAGTTCCAGGATTATCTCCAGAGACATTCTACCCACATCAGTGACAGTGATCTCCCAGTGGCCAACCACTTCAATTCTGCATCCCACTTCCATGTTCACATGTCTGTCCTTCAACTCGTACTAGTCCACCAAGACCACCTGTAAATTGCAGGAATAACAGTTGATTTTCTATCTGGGCAATTTCTAATGACATTAACATGGACTTTGGTTTCTGCTAACCTCGCTGTTCTCCCTCCCCTTTCCCTCTGTCTCCTTTCCTCCAGCTCTCCATCCCCTTCCCTCTCCATTCACAGAGCCACCCCCCCCCCCCGCTTGCTGCTGTACCCTCCCTCCCTTATCCACCTATTACCTCCAGCCTCCCTTTTGTCCCTCTACCCTACCATTTTGTTCAGGTTCCTGCCAACATTTTTTCATACCTTGATAAAGGCCACAAGCCCGAAACGTCAGATATGTATTTTTATTTTTGATATATAAAGGACACTGCTTGATTTGCTGAGTGTTTCCAGCATTGTGGGTTGTTTTTTTTTAAACTTCAACCATGGTGTCTGCAGACTTTCATGTTTTACTTACAATATATTGCTGGCTGTGTTTTCTATATAGTTTGGAATGGAATATGCTTCTCGTACCCTAGTCCTTCATGATGGTAGAAACATGGGCAAATAACTGCATTGCATTTTGTATTTTACACACAATGACAGTCAACTGTGAAGCAAGATGGGACTTGTGGCTCTGCTAGATGAGTTACATAAATGCAAGCCTTATTAAAAATATGTTGACCGTGATGATCTTGTGACTGTAAGGGAGGGCTAATGATCATTGTTGTTTCCACTCATAACCTTGTCGTGTCAATTTGGATGGATTGTCTTCATGTGCTTTCACTGTGTCTTTTCCAGGCCTATTTGAAATGGGTGAAACTAGAAGGAGAAGAAATAAAATTACCTGGCTTGAATTTGACACACAAACAACTTTTTTTCCTTAACTTTGCGCAGGTAAAATGAAGTCATTCTGTTTGAAAGGACAAGAGAGAAAAGTGTTGCAACTTTATTAATGAGTCCAGTAGAATGAAGAGAGTTTTGAATTGGGTATGACTGGATTATGTAGTTGAGTGGAGAATGTTACAAGTTTTGGGCATCTTACCAAATCCATGATGTTGTCTACAATTCAATAATGTTGGACTTTTTTTTTAAACCAAGTACTCAACTTTTGTCAA
Source organism: Narcine bancroftii (assembly GCF_036971445.1). NCBI lineage: Eukaryota > Metazoa > Chordata > Chondrichthyes > Torpediniformes > Narcinidae > Narcine > Narcine bancroftii. The sequence continues at coordinate 148,411,569 of NC_091470.1, read as the reverse complement.
TCAGTTTTAGATGGTCTCATCCTTCCTGTCTGGACCTGGGATGCAAATGCATATCTGAACCGATTTTATTTCTACAGAAACAGATGATTTCAAATACTGAACCGATATTTCATCCTGCTGTCCAGCTGAGCCCCAGTCAGGGGCAATGAATCACAGCTGGTTGTTCATGACATAGGGCTAAGAATTGGGCGTCCCTACTTGGAATATAAGCAGATCCAACACAGAAAATATATATACTTGTATAATTGTATACAATGTATTACTCAATTTCACCCCCGGTCCAAATATCACATTTTTATATGACCTTATAAAGGTCGACCCCCTCCCACCCACTTTTTCACCCCCATCCGAGCTCCCGATGCCCCAACCACAAACACTCCCCTCAGAAGCACACCCATCCAAGCTGTCAATGCCTGAGGCTGTCCACCCTTCCGAGCTCCCAAGGCCCCAACTGCAGATCCTTGCCCTGACTCCACCCCCCTACCCCCGGAGTTCCTGACACCCAGACCATGGACCCATCACCCTGGCCGCCCACCTTCCCTCCAGAGCTCTTGACACCCCAGTGGCAGACCCTCGCCCTGACTGCCTGCCCATCCAAGTTCTTGACACCCCGAATGTGATCTTGCCACCCAGTCCCAGCCATCCAAGCTCCCAACACCTTGAACAATGCAGGTTGTTAACGTGGTCAAAAACCTGTGTAAAAGTCGACCCCTCCCAAATTTGACCCAAAAGAATTAATCCAAAATATTTGAAATTTACACAAGTATGTACAGTAAATATCCAAGAGTGTCAGATGACTGAGCATTATCAGCATAATTCTTAGTTGATTTAAATATGTTTGAAGTATCTTTACACTCACTTGCCTCATCCATTTAATTCTGTACTTGTGTATACAAATTGCTGTCTTATTTTTATGAATTGTTTAACCTCTATGTTCTCCAGGTATGGTGTGGGTTATATAGGCCGGAGTATGCCAGTCAAGCAATTAAAACTGATGTTCACACCCCACTGAAATTCAGGTAGGTCACTTCCATGTCGGAGGGTGACTGTGTGTTGTGGAACTTAACTATTTTCTTATCTAGTTTTTACTTCAGATCCCCAAAGGTACCACAGTCTGCTGTCTGTGTGCACCACCTTACCGGGTGGTAATATTTTTGTAATATTTTAGTACATTTATTATCTGACTCCGGGAAGGAGAATATTATTTGTTTTCTTTCACCTTAAATCAGCAAGTAATGAAATGATATTTCTCTTCATTATTGCCTTTATGCTGTGCCTGTTAGAGCTCAAATTGTTGAATTAGATGTCAGCAGTGAGTTATATAGATACTGTACCCAAGTATGTTTTTTTAATTTACAACACAGTAGAAGCTGACTCCAGATATTTAATACTTTTGACCCAAATTAACCTACAGTATCATAAGTTTTGGAGGGTGGGAGGAAACTGGAGCACCTAGAGTAAACCCAGAGAGACACTAGGAGAATGTACGAATTCCTCTCAAACAACACCAGATTCAACCCTGGATTGCTGGTACTGTAATACTGTCGCACTAACTCAAGGCATAGAAAAAGACTTCAGTCTTATGTTGAATTGACAATAAGCAGATACTCAATGAAATGGAATATTAACCACATCCTGCCAGGATTTTTTCCCTAATCTGAATGAAGGCAAGCACTGAAGGTACAATGAAAGAGAAACAATTAAATGCCATTAGAAATGAGATTATGGTCCCTGAAATATTGTGGAAATAACAGAATAGACATTGGGAAGTCAAGTTTAAAGTTTATTATGACATATACCCAAATATAGTGAAAGGGTTATTTCATAAGGAATCTAGCAAGCCAATTCTTATGTACAAGAATTCTTATTCTTATGTGCCTCCATTGCATCAAAAAGAAAAAAAAAGAGCTGGAAATTTGAAATTCAGAAAATGCTGGAGACATTCCACAAGTCATGCAAGATCTGTGGAGAGAGAAAGAGATAATGAAGAGAGGAAAAACAGTTAACTTTGTTTATGTCTTCACAGATGTTGCCTGACCAGCTGAACATCCTCACCATTTTCAGTTTTACTACCTTTGTATTGGTTTTGCAATCTTGGTTCACTTCTAATCAGAAACTTATAGGTTTAAGTTCCTCAGGTGAGCTGAGTCACATTAACACTCCTTGGCAGTACATAGGTTTTGTTGCACCATCTACTTCCATTATTTCAAAGAATTGCAGGAAGTTCTCTCCAATGTCCTGGCAAATATTTACTCCTGAGCCAGCATCACGAAAGCAGAGTGTCTCACTGCATAATAAACAGGAGGTCTTCTACTGAAATCCACTTGAAATTACTACCAGATAAATCTGTTGCTGGTATTGTCCCATGTGGAGGCAGAAATGGAACTTAGGGTGTCCATCAGCACAGTACCATCTTCCATAGATTTTACAAGCTCTTACCCTGAGAAACCTAATAAAACTGCAGATGTTGGGAATGTAAAACAAAAACAGAAAATGTTGGAAATAGTGAGCCGGTCAGGTCACATCTGTGACTGCATCTCAGGTTGGGAAGTCTGACCACTGAGTATGCAAGAGGTAAGGCCTGCCTCAAGTATATAAAATGTGAAACGAGCTGCAAGTAGAAAGATATTTACGTTGTATGCCAACAAATTGGTTTAAAGCAAAAAAAAAGTTAACTGGTAGGGGAGCTGTAGACACTCAGCTGGTCAAGAAACATTTGTTGAGGCAAAGGGAAACCCTGTAGCAGGGCTGCCTCACTGCTGCATTTCGATAATATTTTGTATTTTTCTCCAGATTCCAGCATCTGCAGTCTCCTGTGTCTCTTAGTTTCTGTAAATGTTTTATTTTTTTTAATGAATCATTCATGTGTTTTTACTCCTTCGCTTAATTTTTATTTTTTAACTTTAAGTTTTATTTTACAGCAGGGATCCAAGGTAATTCTGAATGTTAATGAATGTCAAATCAATAATTATGAAAGCTTTGATAAACAGTGATCTGAGCAGGGCATTACTTGGTGTTCAGGATACCCTGTGAGAAATTGTATGTCCATCATAGGCTGACAGTGGTCAAGGGGCAGTGGGTGAAATACAGTAGTTATCTGGGACATGGCAAAAAGAAAATCACAGCATGGTGTGCAGAGAAACCTTCTTACCTGAATTGGAAAAAAATTAGGTTGCAAGAAGGAAAATGGGACGTTCATTCCTGAAGGGGTTAAATTTAAGAGCAAGGAGGTTCTGCTGCAACTGTTGGGTGAGGCCCCACCTAGAATACAATTTGCATTTCTGGTTTCCTAACTTGAGAAAGGGTATACTGGCTTTGGAGACGGTTCACCAGGCTGATTTTGGAAATGTAGGGGTTATCTGATGAGACATTGACTAGTCTCATTGAGGTTTAGAAACAAGGAGGGATTTTATAGAGATATAAAATTATGAAAGGAATAGATAAAATAGCAGGGAGATTGTTCCCACTTCTGGTGAGAGTAAAACTGGGGAGCATAGTCTCACAATTCAAGGGAGTACATTTAAAACAGATAGGAGTAACAGCCCAAGAAAGAGTTGAGGCTGCCTCATTGAATGCATTAAAGATCCAGATTAATATATTTTGAAGAATAGGGGAATTAAAGATTATGGGAGTAGACGGGTAACTGGAGTTATGTTAATGATCTTATTGATGGCAGAGCAGGCTCAACGGGCCAGATAGCTGACACCTGCTCCTATTTCTGGTATCCTGAGGACATAAAAGGAGCCTATCAATGCAGTTTTATTCTTTCTTTCCCCTTCTCTGCAGAGTCATAGGTTCCCTTCAAAACTTTGAAGCTTTTGCAGAGGCGTTCCAGTGTTCAAGAGGCAATGTAATGCACCCAGTCAAGAAGTGTCGTGTATGGTAACCAAAGACCAACAACATTGTTAGCTTAGACTAAGGAATCCTTTCAATTTGGAAATCATGAACACTAAAGGTGGCTGATGCCAATCGATGTGCCTAATAACCTTCGAATTAGTCACTGCCAAGACTATTGCTCTTGTTCACTTGTTGTTTTGAGCATGCACAAACAGAGGGACTGATGTTGGTTGTAGGCAGGTTAAGGAAATGCTTCAAACACTGACTGTTTAGTACCTTAACATGACTGCTACTTGTTATTTACATTCAGTATTAACACTCGGGTGCTTTAGCCTGCATAGATTTCTCTATTCAAATGAAACCATATGGTCCAGGAGTCTATGCAATTTGTGATATGGTTTAAGAAGAAAGGAACAGTTTTGCAGAAGGAACATTAAGATTATTGGGGCTACTGTTACACACTTGTAGAGTCTGTCTCACGTGCAATGTTCAATGAATTTTAAAATTTCTGCATGCCAAGGCTATATAATGTGCATCCCAGTTGCTTATGCCTGTTTCAACTTCTATTTCCCAATAATGCTCAGAGCTCAGGTGTATTGTGTGAAACAATTTGACATATTTTGTGATATTTCTTTAGAAAACGTTTCCCAGTGCTGCTATATAAACCTTTAAAAAGTTGTATTTGAAGAACTTTTTTTGATAGCATCAGGTTCAATGTGCTTAGTCTAAGTATAAAATCTTTTACACCCTGCACCTTATTTTTAATATTATTAATCATATATCAATTATTTATACTACATTGTTTATATGCAGAAAATCATTTGAGAAATTATCTTTTAATCTTGGTGAGTTGTGTTTGAATTTAATATATACTCCTGTTCTGTCAGTATTTCCAAATAAATTGCTCATAACTATTTACATATGGTTGTTATTTTCATATGAAGAATTAAAACAGTTTAAAATGTGTTCCTGATATCTTCTCCTACTGGATTACTGGATAATCACAAGCAAGGAGCTTGACCCTCTGGATTCTCAGGTAATCATGGGTGGTGATGGGATTGAAGGGGCCAAGGAAAGTATGAGATGGACCTTAGTGATGTCCCAAGATGGAACTCCTTTTCAGGCCGTGGCTGTTCCCCGAAGTGCCAACTCTTGTCACCCTAAGATAATATGGCCTAATTTTCCACGTCTCCAAAGGGAGAGTTAAATCATTTTATGGGTATCTGATATGAACTAACTCCTGATTGAATTTCCAGAATGAAATGAGCCTGACTGATTTGTGTGCCCATCTTTATTTAATGCATTAAGAACATAAGAGAGGGGAGCAGGAGTAGGCTATCTAGCCGTTCAAGCCTGCTCTGCCATTCAGTAAGATCATGGAGCACATTCCAATTATCAACCACTCTCTATGTAAAATAAATGTGCCCTCAGATCCCTATTAAAATTCTTTCCTCTCATCTTAAACCTATGCTGTCTTAAATTTGAAATGATTCCCAGTGGCTAGTTTGCACTTGTATGCCTCATTGGGAGCGTCAAATGAAATAGACGAGATTGAAGAAGGTGCAAGTGAATGTCTTCCTCTCACCTGGAAGAGACATTTAACATTGGTTTGTGATGACCATGGGTTCAGAAGTGACTATCTTACAGATTTTCTGTCCGATTGCATGTTATTCTTTAATTATTTTGTTTAGATATTAAACAGTAGATTTTTTCCCAGTGAATCTGAAGGGAGTGCAGGGAATATTGGAAAAAGGTCTGGGTGAGTTTCAGGAACCAGGTGTTGGGCCATCTGGATTTCCAAATAATCAGATAGTGGATTATTGGAATTCAATAATGGTTGAAATGTGGCTTAAACCCACAACCCTTATCTAGACCAGTTACTTCACTCATTCAGGGGAGAGTTTTGCTGTCCTCACATAATAAATCTTTCCGAACCATTCCAAGATGCCCACTTTACCTTTTCTGACAATGAGCAAACCTTCACTTTGCATGACTTCACCAGAGAAATTTCCCAAGATTCCATCTTTATTTGCCTGTGGAGAAAAACTCATGTTTGTTATTCAGAATCTCATGAGAAGTTAGAAGCGCTGAGGACAAACACATCCAGTTACTTATTATTTTACTCAGAAATTGTAACATGATGAAGAGTGGGTTAATTTCATCTGGTGAAGGAGGTGAGGAAAATAAGGTCTTTGTTTAAAAATACATCAGGGTTATTTGTGTTGAAATCTAGAAGCACATTTTCACACAGAATAGTGGGCACCTGTAAATCTATCTGAGAAAATGTACTTTTCATGGTTTTATTGTGTCAACAGCAGGGAAATAGAGTTGAGATACAGAATGCATCTTCAACCACGCTGTCTGCAGATCTTTGTGTTTTACCTTTGAGATACAGAATGGCCTGATCTAACCAGTGAAAATTTCTTTGAGGTGCCTCCTCCTTGAAATCCCATGAAGTGAAAATTCACATATGTCTTGTAGTTGGTTGTTAAATAATGCACAGACTTTTAAATTGAAATACTGTACCATCGCCAAAACCCTTGCAATCATTTACAGTGAGGGCTCCCTCTGCTGGCCACACAGCTGAACACACTGCAATGATTTAGTGTTTGGGTTTAAATATTAAGACATCCTAAGGAGCTCATCCTAAATGCAAGGTCAAATCATACAGGGAAATGTCAAAAGTATCTTACAAGAATACAGCAACATGCATAACACTGACGTAGATCTTGGCAGTCTTGTGATCTAAATGTTCACAAATGAAAACAAAAGTCTACAGACGCTCTGATTGTAGTAAAAACACACAAATGCTGGAGGAATTCAGCCAGTCTTTCAGCATCCAAAAGAAACAAAGATATATTGCTGATGGTTCAGGTCTGAACTCTTCTTCAAAGGCTTATCTATAATGTTCATCCCTTGTGGAGATTTCACAAACAGGGACTGGAAGCCACAGATTGGACGTGTGCTCACCTGGGTAGCAACTTGCATAGAACAGTACAGCACAGTACAGGCCCTTCGACCCTCGATGTTGTGCCAACCTATATATTCCTACCAAAAAAATACTAAACCCTCCCTACCTCGTAACCCTCTATTTTTCTTTTATCCATGTGCCTGTCGAAGAGTCTCTTAAATGTCTCTAATGTTTCAGCCTCCACTGCCACCCCTGACAAGGCATTCCAGGTACCCATCTCTGTGTAAAAATACTGACCCTGATGTCTCCTGAAATATTCCTCTGGTGTTTGCTAACTCCTGCCCTGGGGAAAAGACACTTGCGATCTACCTTATCTATGCCCGTCAGAATTTTGCAGACCTCTGTTTAGCCATTCATCCTTCTTTGCTCCAAAGAGAAGAGTCCCAGCTCTGCTTTGCCTCACTTTCAACATTCTTTTTTAATATTTTATTTTTATTATTAAATCATGAGAACACATCAGCATATCAATATCTTTCAGCAATCTGTGTACATATGATGTTTCTCCCCCTCCCATTCCCACCCCCCTCCCCCACCCCTTTAGACAGAGGAGGAGAAGTAGAGGTAACAAGTGAGAAGGAAGGAAAGAGAGGCTGGATGTAGCATCAGGGCTACATATCCATAGAAACTTGTGTAGCAACTTGATTCATCTGTTAGTGAATCTCTCTTTTTTGTCAAGGTGTGACTACAGTCGTGCTCCTGTGTACTTCAGATATGGCTGCCATATTTTAACAAAGGTGCTGTGTCAGTTTCTAAGATTATATGTAATTTTCTTCCATGGAAATACAGCTATGCATCTTGGTAATCCATTTGCTGATATGAAAAGGGGAGTCGGACTTCCAGGTCATCACTATGCATTTTTTGGCTATGGCCAAAGAAATAAATATGAATTGAATTTGAAATTTAGTTGATTTGTAGCTTATGTCCATGAGGTTCCCTCGTAGATACAACGTTTGGCCCAGTGGGAAGGTTACCTTCATTATTCTATTTAGTATTTTGGCCAAATCCTGCCAAAATGGGGCTACCTTTGTGCAGGACCAGGTTGCATGAACGGATGTTCCCTGTTCCACTCCACGCCAAAAGCATGTTTCTGGCACCTCTGGTTTTGCCTTGTAGATTTTTGTGGTGTGAGGTAGAGCTGGTGCAGAAAGCTGTATTGGACCAGTCTGTATCTAGAGTTGATAACTGTCTTTACACCAGCCTGACCAACATCTTTCACCAATTGTGATGCCCAGGACTGACTCCCATATTTATTTTGATTTGTGTAGCCCCATTTGGGACTTTCACCTTGGAGTACCAAGTATATTCTTGATATAAATTTGGGTTTGCTTCCCAGTTGAATTAACCCTTCAACCTCACTAGGTGTAGGTGGGGGTCATTGTAGGGCCCCACCTATCCCTTAGGACAAATCGTATTTGCCCCATAGCTGCCTGAAGGACATAAGATGTCTCCCCTCATAGCAGTTCTCAATATGTTGGATCCCCTACTGATACCAAATCTCCAAGATTTTATTGCCCTTGTTCATGGGCATCAATTCATTTTGAATCAATGGTGTGTTAGGAGATATTTCCACTTTCTTTCCAATACATTCATTAATCTTGTGCCAGATTTTAATCAAGTGTTTCAATATGGGGTTATCTGGGTTTTTTTCTTTGCTATTAATTTAGCATCCTATTTGTTTATGAAATCCTTCATTGTCCTCTTTCCCCATTGGTTGGATGGTTCCCCTTCCTCAAAGAAGGATGCAAGGAACCTCGACTGAGCTGCTGGATAATATTTCTTAAAATCAGGAAACTTTAGCCCCCCTCCCCCAAGCTGTAGTCCCATGTCAGTTTTTTTTTAAAGGCTATTCTGGGTACTTTCCCATTCCAAATAAATTTCCTTATGTTGGCTTTCAGTGCCTTACAATAGATTATGGCAATGGAATTGGCAAAGACTGGAAGAGGTATTGGAGTCCCGGCATCACCTTCATCTTTATGCAGTTGATCCTTCCCATTAAGGTGATGGGCAGATCTCTCCATCTCAGTAAGTCGCCCTCAATCTTCTCAAGCATAGGGGGTAACTGAGTTTGTAGAAGTTTTCAGGTTATTATCAATCTTGATTCCTAGGTATTTTATAGCTCCTGCATGCCAACTGAAATTGCTGTTTCTTTGGTATTCTTCAGTGGCGTGATATTGCTCTTTTCTGTGTTGGCTTTGTAGCCCGATATTGTACCATAGTCCTCCAGTGTGGTAAGCAACTTTGCGAAAGACCCAGCCAAGTCTGTTTGGTACAGGCAACGCATCATCTGCCATTAGATTTATCTTGTGCTCGCACTGACCCATCTTTCCTGATAGCCTCAGCCAATGGTTCAATTGCTAAAATGAACAGCCCTAGAGACAGAGGACACCCCTGTCTACTGGACCTACTGAGGGGGAACGTTGGTCCAATCATACTGACTTTTGCCTGTGGTTTGTCATATATTTTTTATTCAGTTAACAAACGTTTGTTCCATTCCAAATTTTTCCAGAATTTTAAACAGGAAAGGCCATTTCTGCATCTAGTAAGACTATCATACTTGGATCATCCTTTACCTGTGCCAAATGTATAATATTAAAGAGGGGGAGGGAAGAGAGAGGGAAAAAGGGGAAGGAGAGGGGGAAGAAAGGAGGAGAGAGAATAGAGAGAGGGGGAGGTAAGTAAAAATATTGGTAATCAAGGTGAATTATCTAGATATACACCTTAGTTTCAGAATAAACATTTTATGGTTGATAATAACCTTCTTAAAATTTGGAATCAGAAAAGAATTAGAATGATAAACGACTGCTCTGAATTGAGTTTTTTAATCATCTGAAGGAAAAATATCAAGTCCCTATTCACACGCTTTTTTGTTATTATCAAATTAAAATCAATGTTGTATGATTATTTTGGAAAACATTTGCTTTTAGCTAAAGAATCAAAATTTGAAATGTTGGTCCAGGATGGAGGGAGAAAGGGTTTAATTTCTGAAATGTATAAATCACTGCAGCAGAAAATGCCTAACATTGAGTTGCATAAACCGCAACTTAAATGGGAGAAGGATTTGGGGGAGGTTAAATCTAAAAATGATCATGGGAGGAATATTTGTAGAGATAGTATGACAAAATTAGTAAATGTTAGGTATAGACTGGTAACTTACAATTTTATACATCAATTATACTTGTCCCCCAGAATGTTTGAAAAGATACAAGCTGAGGGCTTACATTACCTGTATTTTCGGTGCAATGATCAAAAAGGTACACTCAGTATGGTCTTGTGATAAAGTTGGTTTAGAGTAAGAGAATGTTTACAAAACATTTTAAAAATAAAATTTTCTTCAGATTCAAAAATCTTTTTAATTGGTGATGTTAGCGAAATGGGTTTGTTATATAAATTAGATACATTTCAAATGGCGTTTTTGAAATTAGCTTTAGCAGTGGCAAGGAAATGTATAGCTATTTCATGGAAAGATCAAATGGATCTTAATTTAGATGGCATTTGGAAATAAGATTATGCATTCCAATGGAGAAGATAACATAATCTAAGGGATTAATATTAAAAAGATTTGGAGCCCTTAGCTGGATTATTTTAATTTGAAACTTTAAGGCTAGTTCTAAGAGCTGCTGGGTCTCCTTATATAGTAAATGAATGGCGTTTGGTCTCCCTTTTTTTCTAATCTTTCTCTTTTTAGGGGGTCTAGAAGTAGGATAGAGGGAGAGGGTAGTTTTAGGTTAGAGGGAGGTTTGGGGTTTTTTTTGGTAGGATTTTCTGTAGCTCTTTTGTAGTTTATATTTCTGTAACCATGTTTGAATTTTGACAAACTGTTATATTTCTTTTATGTAACTGAGGTTATTGCTTTTCTTTTATAAATAAAATGTTCCAAAAAATAAGAGGGAGGAGAGGAGAAGAGGGTGAGGAAAGAGAGAGGAGGGAGAGGGGAGGAGGAGAGAATGGGTGGAGAGGGTGAGGAAGGAGAAGGGAAGGAAAGAGAGAGGAGGATAGAAGGGGGAAGAGGGAGAGAGGGGAAAGTGAGGAGAGAAAGGCGGGGAGGGGAGATGGGAGGAAGGGAGGAGTGAGAGGGAGAATGGAGAAGAGAGGGGAAAAGGGGGAAGGTGGAGAGAAGGAAGGGATGGGGAGGAAAGAGGGCAGGAGAGATGGAAAGGAGAGAGGGAGGGTAGGAAAGAGAGGGTGAGGGGAGGGGAGGAGAGAAGGGTGGAGGGGAGGAGGAAAGGGAGATGGGTAGAGAGAGTGGAGGAAAGAGGGGAGGAGGAGAGATGGGGAGAGAGGACAAGGAAGAAGTGGGGAGAAGGGGGAGGAGCAGAGGATGGAGAGGAAGAGGGGGAAGAGAGGAGAAAAGGGGAGGAGAGATGGGAGAGAGCAAGTGAAGAGAGGGGAGAGTGAGGGGAAGAGGAGGAGAGAAGGGAAGGAAAGAGGAGAGTGAGAGTAGAGGAAGAAAGATGGGAGAGGGCAGAGACAGAGGTTAGGGGGTGAGGGAGGAAGATGGGGAGGAAAGAGAGTGGGAGGGGGTGGAGAGAAGGGGATAAGATAGGGCAAGAGGATGGGGAGGAAAGATGGGAGAGTGAGGGGGAGAGAGGAAGATGGAGTGGGGTAAGAGGGGCAAAGAAGGGAATGAGAGTAGAGGAAAGAGGGGGAGGTGGAGAGAAGAGGGGGTGGATAGAGAGTGGGAAGAGGGGAGACAGAAAGACAGTGGGAGTGCAGATGGGTAGAGGGGAGGAAGCGAGGAGAGGTAGAGGAGTGGATCAAGGGAGGGGAGAGGAGAGAGGGAAGGAAGAAAGGGGTGGAGAGAGCAGGAGAATGAGAGGGCAGGGAGGAGAGAGAGGGGAAGGGAGGGAGAGCTACATTACCTGATTTCAGAGCAAGATCTCATTGAAAGTTACAAACTTCAAGTGTAGATGAAGTGAAGACAGGGAAGGGGGCATATGCTTAGAATAAAAGGGGAAGCAGAGACACCAGTAAATGGGGAGAGAACCTCCTGTTTGAGCAGGAGAAACCGAGGAGATGTCTCACAGGACAGTGACATGGTGACCAACCAGTGAGGGGATCTAAGGATAAAGAACACAGTCTGTTGATGACTCAAGAGTAGCCTACGCAGGCTGCAGGCGACTGCATTTAAGGGACTCACACCAGGGTGTGGACTGCTGTAGGCTAGCTCGATAGTGGCTGAAGGGATACGTTCGCTGTTGATACCATATAAAAGGGGTGATGGGTCAGCTGACAGGAGGGAGATTGAGAACTTGGGTGTATGGTGCACCAACAACAACCTTCACACTCAATGTCACTAAAACCAAGGAGCTGACTGTTGCCCTCATGAAGGGAAAACTAGAGGTGTACGATCCAATGATCAGTGGAGGAAGTTCTTGGGAGTCACTATCTCAGAGCATCCTTCCTGGACCCAACACAAATGGCATAGTGAAGAATGCACATCAGCCCTCTACTTCCTCAGGAGTTTGCAGAGGTTTGGCATGACGTCGGACTCACTGACAAATTTCTATAGATGTGTGGTGGAAAATGTGCTGACCAGCTGTATCATGCTCTGCTAATGGGGACACCAATGTTCAAGTGTAAATCTCAGCACAGCCCAGGACTTCACAGGTAACTCCCTCCCAACCATCAAGGATTCATACCACTCAGTACATCAGTGGCGTAGCTACAGATGTGCAGGGGAGCGACTGCCACCACCACCAACGCGCACCACCCACCCCCCATTCTGAAGCCGCTGAAAAATCAGTGTGGCCTGCCATTCAACCATTGACTCGCCATCTGGCATATGTCATGGCACATTTGTTTGTGCTGTCTCGCCCTAACTTTAGAACCTGTCTATACTCCTGCAGCACATGCTCTGTTCTTTCAGCTACCCTCAAGAAAGAGGTATAGGTGCCACAAGTCTCACACAGGTTCATGAACACCTGCTACCCCTTTACCCTCATACTCAATCAGGGATTTATTTAAGTTCTCTTACTTTTGCACTTTGATTTTTTTTCTCTCTGCAGTTTGTTTACATTTTGTTATTTGTTTGCATGTGAACGTTGAGGTTTTTTTTGCACTGCATCACCTGAAGGAAAAATAATCTCAATATCGTATGTGATGTCATGTATGTACTCTTGACAATAAATCTGAATTTTATTGGAGCCAAGATGCAAGAGGGTGCTGAAGGCTTCCTGCTCGGGTTGCTGATGGTTTGCACTGGAGACTGTATGACTGTGGGAGCACTGGAGGGAAATCCATGGACACTTTGGGGGGGAACTCTCGTTCGCTTTTCTTTTTCTGATTGTAAGAGTGCCAGGTAATTTCTGTAGATGTTGAATCTTTGCTTTATGATAGACTAAAGGAAATTTTGTGTAATATTACATTTTCTGTGTAATTACATGACAATGAAAGAATCTTGAGGAAAATAGCACTGTAATGGAAAATCAGCCACGTGGAGCCTTGAAGGGGCCTGATGGCCTTCTCTCCTCCTCCTATTTCTTCTATTGAATATGACATGGTAAATATTTTAGATATTGTTTTCTCTAGTTAGTGAATTAAGAATGAAAGGATACAAGGTGAAAATTCTTCTGTGCAATTAATGTAAAGCTTCATCTTGGAGGCCTGTGAAAGTTCAGTCAAGGCTGACTTGAACAGATTTTCAAATCAGAAAATTAGTGATGTAGGAATTGGGAAATGAGTAATATATGGTATCACCCATAATCTTCAAAGGCTGCGAGTTGACTCCTGCACCTTTCAGAGTGCATACATATCACATATAACCTGAGATTCTTTTTCCTGCAGGCGAAGCTGAATTACCACTTATTGGCAGAGCAAAAATAAAACTGATTGAACGTACACATATAAACAAATAAAGAAATGTAAACAAATTGGCTGAACAATACAGAGAGAAAAAAAAAATCAATAAAGTGCAAAAGAGACTTAAATGTGTACCTGATTGAGTTTGTTGTTGAGTCTGATGGTGGAGGGGTAGCCACTGTTCTTATGTCCTTAACATCACTTAATAATTGCAGTTCAAACCCTGTTCTAAGGACATGAACAGAAAAGCCTCAGCTGGTCTTCCATGATTGCTGTGACCCATTAATTAATTGGCTCACTTTCTTGTAGAATGGTAGGTGGGCACTTGTGTAAGAAATAGAAACAAGAATAGCCTATTACATCCATCAGGCCCATTCCCATCATTCAATCATCTGGCTGCTCTTTCACCTCAGTGCCAAAGTGGTATGCTTCATTATGATTTAACTGCAAAAATTGCATCTGTTGGGTTTCATAGCAACATCCATGAGAACTTGTAACAGCAATGAGATAATCTCAGTTTCAGTTTAGCTCTTTTAGCTTAGCACATTCATGAAAGGTGGTCATAAAGAATTTTAACCAACTTGCATGAAGCTTAGTATCCTATCAATTCAATTCTTCATCCCACTCTGATCTTTCTATATTTTACCTCTTCCAATGCTATCCTACCATGAGTTTGAGGAATGCCATCTCATCGTCCATCTCAGTGCCTACCAAGAGTTTGAGGAATGCCATCTCATCATCCATTTCAGCAAGTTACAGCTGACAACTCAACATTTTCGGAGAGTCAGCCATTACAGAACTGGTTAGTTATGATTGCAAGGTCATCTGTCTATAATATTAATTTGGTTTTCTCTTCGTAGATACATCCTGACTTGCTAGGTATTTCCAGCATTCTCCTTTATTTTAAATTTCCAGTAACTGCAATGTAGCAAACCTTCACCATCTTTTCTCAACCACTATCAACACCAGTTGTGTCATTCATATCACCCCTTCCCCCCTACGATGCACATTGCCCTCCTTCTCTTCAGCATTTTCCATTCTCCCCATTTGGTGGTGTGCCCGCCCTCCCTTATCCACCTACTAACTCCTGCCTGTGGGACCATGCTCTTTGCCCTACTATTTTGTTTGGACACCTACCAAAAAGTTTTCAAGCCCAAAATGTTGGTAATGTATCTTTACCTTTGCTACATAAAAGACACGCGTTAAAAAACTGCTCTGTTACAACATTGCAGTTTGCCACTGATCAATTACACCTTTGTGAATTACAATTTTGACCAATTTCAGTTTATTCTGTTACCATTCCTTGACTCGATCCTCTCAATATTGCCGTAACAAGGGATATTCCTTATCGGAGTAGTAGCGACTCACCAATCACAGTGCGACCCCACATTGTGCAAGAATTCCAAGCCAGCGAATCAACGGCTCTGTTGTATCAGGATTCTGGAACTGATTCATTCATTCAGGAAAGAAGGGCACAAAATGGAGGATTGAATTTAAATCACATTGATCAGGGATCACAGAGATTTATTGTCCTTGCCCTGAAATACAGCAAAAGTAACTCAAACATGTTAATCATTTTATTCCTGGGTAGGTCTGCAAGGTGAGAATTCAGATACCTTTTAACCAAACAATCCAATGCAGATTTAATATCAATTTTGCACGTGGAATTAAAATTAAAAATAAAGATTTGCATTGATAAAGAATCTTACAAGCGCGGGTCTGGTCAAAGCAATAGCCTGCAATGAACAAGAATAGGACAGACATTTCACATACCCAGAGCATGACTTCATTTGTTTCTCATGGGCCAGGGGTCTGGTTGAAGACAAGGCAGCCAATTGAGTAGTTCTTTCCAGACAGCAACATGGCCCTGTGACCACTACTCGTGCCACAAGAACATTCCAGGATTATTTTGGGGTTTTTGATCATTCCTCCAAAGAGGTTGGGGAGGTCCTAAATGAATACTCTGTGTCAGCATTCACAAGAGAAAAGGACATTGATCATGGGGAGGTCGAAATTGAACAGACCTGTGTGTTGGACAATGTGGAGATTAAGGAAGCGGAAGTGTTGGATCTTCTTAAAAACATTAAGATCGATTAAGTCCCCGGGGCCAGGTGATGTACCCCAGGCTGCTGTGGAAAGTGAGGGAAGCGAGAGCTGGGGAGGTGCTGGAGGATTGGAGAATGGCAAATGTAGTCCCCTTATTTAAAAAAAAGTACATAACGGAGAATTCTGGGAATTACAGATCGATTAGTCTTACCTCAGTGATGTGAAACTAATAGAAAGGATTCTTAAAGATAAGATCTATGAGTATTTTCAAAGATAGTCAGCATATGAGGAGAAGGTGGTGCCACGAGTCTAATTGAATTTTTTAAGGAGGTAACAAAGGAAATTGATGAGAGTAAGACGGTAGATGTGGTATACATGGATTTTAGCAAGGCATTTGTCAAAGTCCCCCATGAGAAACTCAACCAGAAAGTCACGAGGCAAGGGATTAATGGAACCTTGGGTGTGTGAATAAAAAAATTGGCTTGTAGGAAGAAAGCAGAGTTATTCTGCCCTGGAGGTCAGTGACTAATGGAGTGCCACAGGGATCTGTTCTGGGACCCCCTGCTCTTTGTGCTATTTATAAATGACTTGAATGAAGAGGCGGAAGGATGGAACAGTAATTTTGCAGATGACACAAAGAGTGTTGAGGGTTACAAGAGGATATAGACAGGAAGCGGAGTTGGACAGAAAAGTTGCAGATTGATTTCAAGGTGATGCATTTTGGAAGGACTAGCCAGAGGCTGAGTACAGGGTTAATAGTCAGTTACTTACGAGTGTGGATGAACAGAGGGACCTTGGGGTTCAAAACCATACATCTCTCAGGTTGATAGGATAGTAAGAAAGCCTATGGGATACTTGGGGGGACTAAATTAAGTAGAGAGGTCATGTTGTAAGACCACACTTAGAGTATTGTGTTCAGTTTGGTTATCTCATTATAGGAGGGATGTGGAAGCCATGGAGAGGGTGCAGAGGAGATTTTCCAGGATGTGGCCTGGATTGGGCAACAAGTCTTATGAGGCAAGGTTAACAGAGCAGGGACTTTTCTCCTTGGAGCGTACAAGGATGAGAGGAGACTTGATAAAGGTCTACAAGATTATAAGAGACGTAGATAGGGTGGACAGCCAGCACCCAGTTCCCAGGGCAGGATGTGCAAACACCAAAGGACACGTACAAAGTTAAGGGGAGACATCAGGGGTAAGTTTTTTTTAAAAAACAGTTGTGGGTGTCTGGAATGCCTTGCTGGGGATGGTGGTGGAGGCTGAAACATTGGGGGTATTTGAGACTCTTAGACAGGCACATGGATGAAAGAAAAATAGAGGGTTATGGGTAGGGAGGGTTTAGTATTTTTTTAAAGGAAGGAATATATGGGTTGGCACAACATCAAGGGCCTGTACTGTATTGCTCTATGTTCTGTGAAGCAGCTGAACAACCAAAGTTGTGAGTTTTTTTTAAGTTATTTGTAAGATTGGAAGGACTACGCCTCAGATTTTCTATCTGTTCCATGGTCAGAGTTCCATCTACTTGGCCAGAAGTGATGACAATCATTTCTCACCAAGTGTCGAGATGAAGGTGCAAAATGTTAAATGAGAAAGTCTGCAGATGGTGGGGTCGAGCACAATACCCAAACGTTCTGCTCAGCAGGTCATGCAGCATCCATAGGAAGTGAAAGTTTACCAACGTTTCTAGCCTGAACCCTTTCTCAGGAATCTGAAAGAAACAGGACAGCCAGATGAAAATGTGAGGGGTGGGAGTAGGGAAAGAGGGGGGTGGGAGAAGGGAAGGAGGAACACAGGCTGACAGAGGGCAAAGAGAAGAAGAAAGGGAATGGGTGGGGAGCTGTATAAAATGACACCGGAGTAGGGAAAAAGAGAGACTGGGGAGGGAGGTTAATGGAAATTGGAGGTCAACATTGCTGCTACCTGGTTGGAGACGGCCAAGACAGAATATGATTGTGGGTGGCTTCAATTTGGATGTGCTTAAAATAAAAAATCTTGGAAGATTTCAGAGAATGAATTGGGATGCAATGAGCTCAATGGGCAAACAGCCCTTCTATACAGTAATGAACCTATACAAACCATGATGACATTGCTGTTTATGACCAATTAGACAGTCCTGTTCCCCCCTTCACTATCATTGGCTGTAACTTGCTGAAAAAATCTTTACATCCCTGTGGACCTTTCATAACTGGTGTAAAAACCTGAACATTCTTCCTGGTCAGCAGAAAACGGATGCAAACCAGATCAAATTAGCACAGAGAAACAAACCATATAACCGATTACAGCACGGAAACAGGCCATGTCGGCCCTTCAAGTCCGTACCGGTTCACTTGAACAACTCCACTAGCTCCTCCGCAAACCTCTTGCATATTTTGAAGCTGCTTGTTTTGAGTGGCTAAATCATGTCAGAATCTTTCAATTTGCTAATAAGGCTTAAATCAGCCCAGTTTAGGACATCATGTCTATAATTCTTGCCCCAGGGTGCTAACATCTCCATGGAAACTTAATGTTTTGACAGTTGTAAAAAATTGGAAAATAATACCAAGGCCTTGATAATTGTCTGATCTTGGTTAGCTATTTCAATATAAAGTCACCATTTCTACAGTCTATCAAGTTAATATATATTCAATGACTAGTATTCTTTAATATTTTATTTTTATTCTCCATTGGCAAGACTAGTTTGTAATCAACTGTAACTACAAGAGTCCGTGTTAGTGTTTTGATAGTCTGTAGATGGCAGCAGAAGACTTGACTAATTAGAGTAAAACACAAAAGCCTGCAGACACCATGAATGAAGAAATGTTGGAGAAACTCAGCAGGTTAAACAGAATACTGTACTTATATGGCAAAGATACCAACGTTTTGGGGATGAGCCATTCATCAAGGAGTGAGCAAAATGTAGGCAGGCATCTAAACAAAATTATTGGGGGGGGGAGGGACACAATCTTACAGGCAAGAGGTAATAGGTGGATAAGGGAGGACACACCAGCAGACAGATTGGGGGCGGGGGGTGGTGGTTCTGTGAATGGAGAAGGAAGGGGGTGGAGAGCTGGAGGAAAGAAGGGAGGGAAGTAGCTATCCAAGACGGAAATTGGAGAATGTTTTGCCTGTGAGAGGGGAAGGTCAGAGAGGAGGGTAACAACCAAGCAAGGATCAAAGTGGGAGTCAGTGTGGTGGAGGGTGTTATGGGTTGGAGGGTGGGGAGGGGGGGGGTGGGGAGCGGGGAAGTCAGAAGTATTTACATAATATTCAGTTACTGCATCAACGTCCACTTTGTGACTATCCCAGCACAGGAATCCAGAGATGCAGATGAATGGTTCCAGGGACAATGACTGGAGAAGTTACACCTGTTTTGCAGCAAAGATGCTTGTATGGAGATTTGTAAAAAGTATGCAAGTTTGCAAAGGGTAGATGGAGAGAAACTATTCTTCTAGCAAATGGATCAAAGATCAGGGGAAGCAGACTTAAAGAGAGGATTTGTTAGGAACTACATTTGACTATAGAGTGATGAAGAGCAAGAACTCTTTGCTGGCTAGAGATGTGGAAACAAAATCAATCAGGACTTTCAAAGGGGAATTCTATGGGCAGGAGATAAATGAATTTATAGGACTTGGGGAAAGAATGGGTGGAAAATGGATTTAATTGATTGCACCACCTGGTCAAGGTGGATAAGCTCTTTTGTGAATTAATGATTCTATGAACTCTGGATGGGGCAGAGGGAGTGAGTTCCTTCAAGTTCTCTATAACTAAAAGTATGTTCTAGCCACTGAGTCAATGCCTATTTGTGACTGCCCCAAAGGATTAATGCTGCTGCGGGTGGCCATCCCAAATTTAACCAGCAGAACCTGTGTAAGAGAATGCAGCAGTAGGAATGAAAACATTGCTTGCTTTTTAAGAGCACTTGCATAAAGAAATGTATTTATCCAGGAAGCTCCAGGGAACAAAATGTATTACCACAAAATAACACAGTGCAAAAAAGTGAATAATCCAAATGTTTTTGTAAGTACTAGTATTGATCATGCAGTGTGGTCTAATCCAGAAGTAGAGAACACTGTATGTGTCAGCAATCACAAAAGGAAGGAGCCAAGATTTTTATATCGCTTTACCTTGATCTTGTCAACAGACCAGTCAAAGAGTAATGAAGCCTAGAGTTCACACGCACACACCTGGCCAAACTGCCCCTGCTATCATATGCCCATCTACACTAACACCATTTACTAGCACTTGGGCTGTAGTCTTCCATGCCTTGGGGATTCAGGTTCAGATTCAAGATACTTCCAAATTCCAACCATCTTCTTCATGAAACAAGTTTCCTTTATTTCTTTTCTAAATCTCTTATTTTAAATCGGTGCCCATGAGGTTCAGGTATTTTGACAACACAGCTAAATCAAGGACTAGGGCTTGGTAAGGGACAAGCACCTAGGCTGATTATTTGAGTTTGAAGAAGACAAATGCAAAATGGAAAGGGTGATACTGGCAACGGCTTTGGAAATCGTGTCTATTGCAGAAAGAAGGCAACATTTAAGAATTATGGAATGTGGGCAAGTTTATATGTCATGCCAGTCAAGCATCATCTGAAACTGGTGTGCCCAATGTGCCTCAGAGCTCCGCTGAGTCAGATAAACAACTTTTTAGTCAAGGAAGATCGTGATCTGGTACTGAACTTGTGTTTTTTTAATATTAACAACACATGCCCTGGATCTTTTGACGAGCAACCATTGCAAATACTTGTAGAAAACATTTGTTACTAATAAAGGTTAGGACAAGTTTACGGGAACCAAGAGCATGTCCACTTTTGCAGGGCAACAGAACTGTCACCAATATGTGACACCAAATTTACAAATGCAAAATACATTGGAGAAACAACAGCAGGGCCTTCTGCCCCTCCCCTCCCAAAGAATAATTTCATTGTCCTCTACGTGAAGAAAATCATCAGCTGAAACAGAATACACCAACTACCCAAAGTGCGTAAACAGACAAAATGACCCGGATTTACCCCTGGCAGAGAAAGCATTTTACAAGTTGGAAGTTATAATCAATTTTACTTCCACATCTTTTTCATTCCACATATCCATCTAAATGACATCAGTCCTACAGGAAGGCCTGTTCACGGTGTTACTCCTTAAAAATGATTTATTTTAAAAATATAGAAAACA
This sequence comes from Narcine bancroftii, assembly GCF_036971445.1. NCBI lineage: Eukaryota > Metazoa > Chordata > Chondrichthyes > Torpediniformes > Narcinidae > Narcine > Narcine bancroftii. The sequence continues at coordinate 148,390,765 of NC_091470.1, read as the reverse complement.
ACAGTGATATCATAATATTCAGACATCAATGTCAGCGTTTTTCCAGTTCCTTCTCAAATCTCTAAAGAAATCTTTACCATTAAAGGACATGAAAACACTTGACTGATTCTTTGGTGCTTGACTAGTTCTTTCTGTGTGTAGTATAAAATTACCATAGTAGAAAACAAATATAGAAACACCATTAATTTTTGGGAAGATCCACACTCATTTCTAGGATGAGGATCCGATTGAGTCGGAATGAAAAGTCACATAGCCTGAAGAGGCAGATGGCGAACTTAAAAAACTGTTGGTGCTCCCTTTATTTTCCATTTTGCTGAGTTTTTCCTGATTGTCCCAGGAAACGCAAAGATCTGTCCGATAACTTTTGGAGGCACCCTCCTTAATGCTGGGGGAAAAAACAGTGGACAGGTTGCACTGGGTGTCTGTGTCCTTTGGAGCCAAACTGATTTCATTGGGAAAAGAAGGCACCAAGTATCCTCTGGGTGCACTACATTCCTTGACTTCTGACAACCGACGGAGAACATGAGGCTCCCTCTCAAAATTAGTCAGAGGAAAGTGGGAAAAGGTGACTGAATACTGTTCATATTTATCTGGGAGCAGGGTTATGGATGATGATCTCAGCGGGGTCTTCATTGGACTGGGGACTGGAGTTTCATCAATGTAATTGATTATTTCATCTCGGCTGAAACATTTTAAGTCATCAGAAAAATATTGCTCCTTAGACAGCTGCTTCAGAGAAATGACACTATCCACAGATTTCCTTCTTCTATGGAAAGAAGTGCATTCGTCATGTTGGGAGATCAGACTGCTTCTTCTCCTCTCGTGCCTGGGGGAGTTGTAGTGCAGAACTCCTGTGATGTCCTCTGAAGAACCCCATCTGTGAAGGTATGAGGTTATCTGGTTTGTTGCCCACACGTCTGTCTCATCATGGGAATAACGCCTGGTTGGAGGAACCTAAGAGACATAGAGGAGATGGTGGCAGGATGAAGGAAATCTTACTGTCCTCTCAATTAATTGACAGGCTCAGGTAACCCTACCAGCTCCTCCCCAAATCAAACAAGGCATAAGCAACCCTACTCTTCTGCAACAAGCTCTACCTACAATTCTCTTCTGCAAGTTGGATGGCAGCTGAATGATAGGGCAAATTAACCCTGAATTACTCCATTTGCAAGTGTCTTTTGTCAGATGATACATAAGCTAAAGGATGAGAGGGGCATGACATTTTTTTACATCTAAGTGACACTTGGTGTCAGTGCCACTTCTACAGTATGTGGCTTTTTGATATAAATGTAGCACAGAACTAGATCATGGTCCCACAGGATGCAGGGTCACAGAAATATGAACAATTAAAAAAAAGAGGGAATGACTTCCTAGACTTCCAAACATGGGTACAGCCATTCCATTTTCATTTTCCCACTGAACATGGTATCTGCAAAGTCATTTGCGAATTATCAGTGAGCTCTTCTCAGAATATTATCTGCAATGATAATGTCTCGCTCCTGAATCCTATGGAGTTTTTCCATACTTATTTCCAATCAGCCTCTTAACACAAAATATGTTCCTGCAGTTTTGCTGTATTATACAGCAGAAAGATAATTGGATAAAACAACTAAAATCACCACAGCAAAACAAGTTATAAACTTTTCCCAGAAATGAAAGCAGATAAATATGATATCTGGCAAAGGGGATACAAGAGTGGTGCATCTCAGCTTAGCCAGTTTTAGAGCAGGAGTGGCTAACTTTTTAATTTACACATACAGCACTGTAGGCCATTTTTGCCCATGAATCCATGCCGCCCAATTAGCTGGTCCCCGGTACATAGTCGTGGGCTGAAATTACCGTGCTGAATGTCTAAATTAAAAATTAAAAGGTTGGACACCCCTATTTTAGAGGGAGGAAAGGTTTAGGGAGGATGTCTAGGGCCTTAGACCCCAGGTAAGCTGCTAATGGTTTATGGGTGATGTGAGAGAAGTACAATGGAATCACAAAAGGACATCATTAGGTTTTACTGTCCATGGAGCAGTTTTTGAAATGTGGCACATTCCTTCTTAACTTAATGCATGTTTCATAAAATAAATGACCCATAAATCCAAGAGGAGAACTTGCAGATATACAGCATGTCTCATAAAACATCACACCCATAATTTATTTGCCGTGTTGTAACACGGCAGCCAAATTCTACTTAGCAAACAAGGCATAAGCACATCGACTATTCCGCAACAAAGTCACACTGATATTATGTGTTTTCACTGATGTTGATTGAACAATAAATGTTTGGACTGCTCTTTTTCAAAGTGGTGCTCTGAGATATGGCCTCAGATTAACAAAGATAGACAGTCTTGCGCTGTCAATACTGCAGTCAAATCAGAATATAGATTTTGTGTTCATTTCCCTTGAATCTGACTCAGAAGAGTGTGACCTCCTGCGTCTCACAGTGGGGTTGTGCCACAAATCTGCAACCTGGATCTTAATTTGTTTTCAATCGTTTTCACCCATTGTGCCTGCTCCTAGTTTGGCAGTGACTCTTCTTGAAAATTCTCGTCCTTCATCACAAACCACATCACCCACTGCTCTGTTTCATATAGACCTCCAACCTGATAACTTTTACAACTCTCTGCATTCTCCCATTTCTAAAAACTTGTAAGTGCCTGTTTTTCTTGATCATTCCACCACTAGACAGACCTTTCCTAAACATCTACTCTTCTTTCAGAGTCAGTACAACACTGTTCTCTAACCAAGCTTTGGTTCACCCACTCTTGTATCTCCTGGCTTGATATCAAATACATTTTCTTCAATGACATCCATATGAAAGGTTTTGGGGTGCTTTACAATGTTAAAAGGGACACTTAAATGCAAGCTCCTCTTATGCAGCTGACTTTCAGGACATTCACTAGACAGCCAACTTGTAAATATCCGAAAGCTAACGGGTTTGAATCCTGCTTTGCACTGAATGGGCTGCTCTCACCAGTATGTGACTAAAGCATCCTCGGGGGGGGGGGGGGGGGGAAACTGGTGAATGGCCTTATTTCGGGTTATCACTTAGTCATTTCTAGCTGAGAAGACCCATTTATATTTGCCTTAATTGTGGCTGTACTCAGTAGTCAGGAGGAAAATGTGAATGATGGACACGTGACCAAAAAAAGTGAGGTGGTTGGATGGGGGGGAAGAACCCAGAAAGACATCTCTTACTTTTCCCACAAGAAATACAATTTTAAATAGTTTGAGAAATCATAATCGTTGATTATAAAACATGGTCTAGAAGTTCTATTGATTACAGGCTATGGTCTTTTAACTAATTGAAGAATTGCTTGTGGACTGCTTGTTGCATTCTTTCCAGTTGATCAATTTTTAGAGAATCAGAGAGAGGAAGAATACAACTGTGGATTTCCCAGAACAATCTAAAAAACAGCAAGTTTTGTTCTAGAAAATGATTTGATTATTTGCAGTCCAAAAGACAATTCTCTCACGCCATTCACAACAACTTGCATTTACTTGTTGCCTTCATCACCACACAGGATAAAAACTGACACTGAGTCAGAGAAGGTGCTTTTAATTTTCCAAATGGTGGGACTATAAAGGCAGGTTTCAAGGAGGAATCAGGATGTGTCAGGATTTGAGGAGGGCATCCATGTGTCAAGGGAATGCAATGGCTGAAATGGTGAAGGTTCATAATTTAGGTCGAGGCTGGGCTCTCCTTGATATGCAAACTCAGAGCAGGTGTTTGCAGTGTTGTTCATTGACTGCACTTTGCCACAAATGTAGCTGAGGGAGTCGGTGAGGACCAATTTGTCAACCCATCAGGACATATTTCATAACCTGTTTAAACATGATCTGATATGCAGCAATGTTTAGGTTGCAGGTGGAAATCTGGTAGCTCGATGGTTCATGCAATGAATGGAGCAGACCATGTTTTGCACCTGTCTCACAGTATCCAATCTAATAGATGATACCAGAAGGGTTTCACTTTTACCATCCTATCCCACAGTGGGTGGGAAGTTGGGTGCATAGTTCCAGGTCAGCCAGAATCGTTTTTGTGTTCCTGAGGTGCAGCTTACTTTTTTTTCTCAATGTGTAGGGGATGGCATTCGATACAACTTTAGGATAGAAGGCACTTCTATCAATTGTAGGATCAGTGGCCTGAATTGGAGGAACATAGAATTCTCAAAGTAAGAAAATGTTTCAGAAATAAGGAGGGAAGAGACTTCAAAGGGGTTTTTGGAGCATTGTTTAGAGGGGAATTTTAAATTTGAGTAGTTAATTGAGCAGTAACCACTCAAAGGATGCAGGAGAAAACTGGAAAGGATTGGATGGGTCACCTGCAGAAGCAACATAGGGCATGTATTCAGATTTCACCTACAGATGAGCTGAGGCAATGACGGGAATTGTTAGAATGGTAGTTTTTGATGATGTGGTGCTCAGCTTAGGTTCAAATTAATGTCATATTGGCAGCATCTTCTCTGTGAGACATGCCTGTTTATTCGAGCAAGGCCATAGCAATTCATTACACAAAATAATGAGGCACAACAAAACCACAGCACATAATCATATAGACGTGAATGAGGTCAAGCAAACAATAGTTGAAATATACATAGGGGTGACAATGGTGCAAAGCAACTGTCAGAATCAAACAGCATCACCTTTCTTCTATCCAAATGAATATTAATTTTCATAAAGGATTTATAATTGTTTTAATAAATGACATGACACTGAAATTCATGATTATAAATAACCTGGGCACATGAGAGAATTCAAGACTGAGACACAGATTATGAAAAAATAACCCTGAAGAGATATTCTATTTCACCTCTTCAACATGGATGGATGGGGGAGAAGGTTCAACATCGTACATACACCGACATTCTGCATCTCTTCCTGCCTACTATTGACTGCAGTCACTTATATATTGGCTACTGGCCTATCATAGTCTTTTGTTGATTGCTGCTTCTTGATGGCTGCTTAGGTCAGGATGATCAGGGTCAACGACAAAGGGCCTGATGAGGTGACTACTGGAGCTCATTATTTGAAAGGGGTGGAAGACAGCACCTTCAATAATGGGACATATTTGCAATATCAGCAAATAATAACCAGGATGGGAAGGTGAGTGATCAGTGGGTTCAAGCCATGACAATCCTTACCTCCATCAGTCTTGCATTCCTTATAATCTTCAAGCCTTTACAACCCAACCTCAGAATCCCCTCATGACTATTTCCTAATTTATCTCGACTGGTTTTCAATCTTGATGGTATCCTACACTAAACATCTTGGCTTTTATTCTCAGTTTCTCAACAGTAGTGGGGAAAAAATGCATTTATAATGCCACTCCCAGAAGACAAAAACCCATAATAAAGTCAGCCTCCTGGATATGTACCAAAGCAACACTCCTGGGCGATCGACAGTCCATAACATGGTACTGGGCTGCTTCTCGCCATGTGGTAATCCATTGATCAATGACATAAAGCAGCTAAGGACATATTAAGAGGAAAAAAAAGGTCAATCTTGTCCAAATCTTTTGCTGCAATTCCAATTTTCCATAAAAACAGATAATCCTCGATGGGAACTGAGTCAAGGAGCACCCAGCGGACTTAACATAGCTCCGTGAAACTGTGCCAAACGATAAGCCCAGGCACAGTGGGGGTATCTCAGAGGCCCACTGGGTCATTCATTTTGCTGGCAGTTTTGAGATTCGTGTTTGTCTTAACATCTGTAAAAACAGTATAAAAGCATATTTTTAATCTTCAGTGTTATCTAAATGAAAGTGCAGTAGCCAGCTCAACCAGAAAAGATTCTAAAATGTTACACTCAACACCCTCCCCTCCACATCATACCCCACCCCACACTCCCATCCCAATTTATTTACTACTTCATTAAGGAGCAATGCCCCCTTTCAGTCTCAAGGACCCAGAATTAAACCCTTGTCTGTTCTGAGGGCAAAGAAATGTTGGTGCATCAACAGTGAAACATTGTGTAAAATAATCATCACTCTTTGATGACCAAGGAATTGAAGCAGGGCTTGACAGGGCATGGACGTATCCAATTCATGTGATTTGCTTAATGATATTCATAAATGGAATGATCCTCTAATCAAAAATACCAGCTGAATGCCCCCATTTGACTCCAAGGACAGTAAACGGTTGAAGCTAAATCAATAACGTGGTCTGCTATCATTACGGTTGGATCTTAAACGAAGGGAAATGGTTTTCACTTTTGAATCGAAATAAAGAGTTAATCCAGGAGATTGCAAAATGAGTTTTGTCTTCAAAAGAATGAAGATGTGGTTATGAGAAAGCAGGAGTCCGTGTATTTGATTTCAGAGTTATTACTGGAGGAATGTTCCAATGGGATCAGCTGAAAGACTTGAGAGTGGTATTTAAATCTTTGAAATGGGTGTATAGTGGAAATGAAGTTTGTTGAAGGAAAAGATGAGGATGTTCCATAGGACATCAGAGAAGACATGGAGACTAAGAACATCAATAGATCATGGTCAAAATTGTCAGCAAATTAAAGCAGTGACAGAAAAGCAGGCTCAAAATGAATGAAGTTCTGCAGTGAGGTACCCCAGATAGGTTTAATTTTTTGGCCATCTGTCTGGAAGATCACATCCTCAGGTTGTATTGTAACTGCAGATGCAAGATATCAAGCTTGTTTTTACACTTCTGGTCTTGAAAATTCTACAAAGTAAATTTTGACAGAATTATTCCAGGAGGTTGAATTTATAAGAACAATGACTAGCAATAATTTTAATTATCAGAGTGAACAGCAAAGATTATTGGTATTACATAGAACAGTACAGGCCCTTCGGCCCGCAATGTTGTGCCGACCTTTAGACCCTGCCTCCCACATCAGCCTCCACTTTAAAGTCCTCCATATGCTTGTCTAGTCGCCTCTTGAATATCAGCAATGGACCTGCCTCCACCACTGACCCAGGTCGTGCAGTCCACGTACCAACCTCCCCCTCTCTAATATCTCCCTTGAACTTTCCACCCATTACCTGAAAGCTATGCCCTCTCGTATTGAGCAGTCCTAGGAAGGAGACGCTGGCTGTCCAGTCCATCTATTCCCTTCAATAGCTTGTATAGCATGTCTCCTCTCATCCTCCTTCTCTCCAAAGAGTAAAGTCTTAATCTCTGTTCATAATGCATACTCTCTAAACCAGGTATCATTCTGGTAAATCTCCTCTGCACCTTTTCAACCCTTTCACATCTTTCCTATAATGAGGTGACCAGAACTGGACATAGGACTCCAAGTGTGGTCTAAACAGAGTTTTGTCAAGCTGCATCATTACCTCGCTGCTCTTAAACTCCTTCCCTTGACTTATGAAAGCACATCTTCCCACCTTTATCTCTAATCGGTCTTACCTTCACTTCTGTCATCCTTCTGTTCTTCACATAAGTGAAGAATGCCTTGGGGTTTTTCTTAACCCCACTCATGTCCCCTTCTTGCTCTCCTCAGCCCCCTTTTAAGCTCTCTTCTTGCTATCCGATATTCCTATCTGAACCTTGCTGGCTAAACCTCATGTATGCTGCCTGCTTCCGCCTGACTAGATTTTCCACCTTTCTTGTCAACCATGGTTCCTTCACTCCACCATTCTTTCTCTGCCTCACTGGGACAAATGTATCCATAACATCCTGCAAGAGACCCTAAATAATTGACTACATCTCAATAGTACATTCCCTGCAAAATACCATCGCAATTTATGCCCATAAGTTCAAGTTACATAGCCTCATAGTTTGTCCTTCCCCAATTAAATATCCTTGTCCATGACAATGCTAAAGGCCAGGGAGCAGTGGTCACTCTCTCCAAATGTTCACCCATTGAGAGATCTGTGACCTGACCTTACATTCATTACCTAATGCTAGATCTAATGTGGCATTCCCCCAAGTCAGCCTGTCAACATACTATGAGAGGAATCCATCCTGGACATACTTAATAAACTCTGCCTTGTCTAAACCTTTGGCACTAAGCAGGTGCCAGTCAAAGGAAGTTTTGCACCTTTCTGAAGTGTGACCCCCAATCTGCTTCTCGGTATCCCTGCTGCTACTGGGGGCCTATCGAATACTCCAATCGAGTAATTGCTCTCTTCTTGTTCCTAACTTCCACCCATACTGATTCATTACTTACCCTTTCAGCAGTTGTAAAAGTATCCCTCCTCCCCTTCTTCTTCCCCCTCCTCCCACCATCCCTTTTTGCAACACTGAAATCTAGTAATATTCAGAATCCGTTCCTGGTGCCAGCCAGGTCTCTGTAATGGGCACCATATCATAGTTCCATGTATGTATCCAAGCTCTCAGGGCATCACTCTTATTCCTGATGCTCCTTGCATTCATTAATTTTAGCCCTTTTACCTTACTACTTTTATACCCTATATTCTGCTTCTCCTTCCTCAAAGCCTCTCTAAATGATAGATCTGGCTTTCTTAATCACTCTGGATCCCATCCTCAATGCAAAACAGTTTAAACCAGGGGTGGGAAACCTACGGCCCGGGGGCCAGATATAGCCCCCGATCCAAATTTTTCCAGCCTGCATCCAAATGCAAAATTCTTGCCCTGCACACAAGCCAAACAACAGGGCTCCAACTATTTGGCAGAGAGATGAGCAGTGGAATGGATGGGCAGGCAGCAACGCAGGCTGGTCCAAGCCTGGCTCCGGTGGCGCTGGAGAAAATCACTTCAGAAAACCACAGTGAGCCTGACATGTTCCACATGCCAGGGATTTTACACTTCATTCAGCACAAGTTCGAGATGGAGAAAGCGCAATGGGAATCAGAAAAAGGTGAGCTGCAAGTAAGCAGAGGGAGAGATTGAAAAGAAACTGCCCTGGTACACCCTGGCTTAATCCTTATATTACATGGGGAGATTCCTGAGGTAAAGCAAATTTTAAAATGTATTTATACAAAAGAAACACAGCTGGGTTTTTTTTAACCTATTGTTGCCGAGTGTCAGCGGTGTGCTGCCATCTTGAATTCAAAGGTGGCGTCCCCAGGTTATGTCATTAGGCCAGAGACCCCAGGGAAGAAATAATTGAAATTTCTATTTTTTTAATTACTGGTAGCATTAGTGCAGCCTGCCATTCAACCACTGACATACCATCTGGCCCATGCATGGTAGAAGGTTGTCTGCCTCTAGTTTGAACCCTCCCGACCTGCCCACAAAGATAATGCTCCCCCTCAAGTACAGGTGTAAGTCATCCAATCTGTACAGGTCCCACCTTCCCCAGGTCCCAATGTCCCAAAATCCTAAAACCCTGACTCCTGCACCAACTCCTCAGCCACACATTTTTCTGCCATCTCCTCCAGTTTTTAATCATCACTCTCCCATAGCACCGGCAGCAATCCTGAGAGTGCCACCCTTGAGGACCTGTTCTTCAGCCTAGCTCCCTAAACTCACTCTTTAGGACCTCATCCCCCTTCCTACCTATGTCATTGGTGTCAACATGTACTGCGACTTTTGGCCGCTTTCCCTCTTGCGTCAGACTGCTTTGGTCTTTCTCATGCCCACTGAATTTTCCTGTCTGCCCCCCTAACTATAGCTCTCGTCTTCTCCATCCCACCCTTCTGAACGACAGAGCCAGGCACAGTGCCGGAGGCCCTCCGTCATGGCTCTCTCCTGATACGTCATCCCTCCCAACAGTATCCAGGACCATAGGATCTTCACTACCATCTTTGCTTTCCTTTCTCTAACTGTCACCCAACTACCTGCTCCTGGCAGCCTAGATGTGACTACCTTCCTGTAGCTCTGATATGACTGCTTCCTTCTCTCTCATCTTCCAACTGCCGTTGCAGATTCCTGACACGGTCTTTCAGTTTGCCCATCTGCATGCACTTCTGATTAATACTGAATGATCTTATTTCATCTTGAGCTAACTTAATCAGAGAGCTGTACTCACAGAGCTGCACTCCCCTCCCTAATCAAAGAATGGAAATCACCATCTCCTCTCTTTGTCCTGAATGCTCAGGATGGAAACAGTTGATGCCTCAAAAGATCAATCAACCTATCTTTAAAAGCAGAAGCCATTGTTTGTTTGTTTAATAAAAGTTGAAAACTGCAGAACACCAATTTCTGTCCATTGACCAGTGGTTCTCAACCTTTCTTTCTCCACCCACGTAAGTAATCCTTTACTAACCAAAGAACATCTATGGCATAGGTTGAGAACCTCTGATTTAGACTGTCCCTTTAAGACTGTCAATGGCTCTAAACTCTCCTCTCTTCCTTGAAGATATTAGTATAATTAATTCTTTTCCTGGAACCAAATCAATTCAGTTCTCTTCATCTGTAAACCTGTGGGGATCGTTAAGATGTACTACTCGCTTTTGCCTTGGATCTCCTAAAGATTGGACCATCATATTTTCAGCTGGATTTTGTATGTAGGTATAATCTTATCAAGAGTAACAAACAAAACCTTTGCAGTTACAGTTCACACAAGAGCTTTCTCTATCCCAATGCAACTTACATAATGCACGAGACAAGCTGATTAATGAACAGAGTGAGTCTCACCTATGATATACCTCTCTGCTCTCGTTAAGTGGCACTCAGTGCCCTATGCAGCTTTCCACAAATAACATTCAACAGAACTGGACACATCTGCTCAGAATCAGAATCACTCTGAGAAACTGAGTGCCTTTCTGATCAAGTCATCAGTGTTCACCACATATGGGAAAGCTCCTCGGATAAGCTTGGTCTGGGGAAGAACATTTTGTCATGAAAGGCCACAATCTCAAACAATGTTTTACAGAAGTGTTCCATTCATCCTAGCATACTTTGTCAGTTCTTAGAGCAAACTAGTCTCATTCCAATCTTGTTGGTCTGTAAACCTGAGTGTTAGCTTTTCACATAAAATCCCAACTGCCTTTTTAGAAGCTACAGGTTTCATTCTAAATCTTAACTTACTACGTGGAAAATATTCCCCATTTCCACATTGGATTTTCTGCAAGGCATCATAACTCTATTTTTCATGACTGAATTGTGGAAATAGTTTCTTCTTGTTTTAATTAATTCATAACCAAGAGAAGGAATACAATGCCATGGCCCCAAACACGAGTACAGGGACACAGAGGACAGCAGATCAGAGGAGCCTGCTGACCAGGCAGTGATGGCTGCAGATATCTGGATTTATGTGAATTTAACAGCTTCATATTAATAGCCTTGCCTCCAAATGTGAAGCCTTTAATCCAGTGGTTCTCAACCTTTTTCTTTCCATTCACATACCAACTTAAACAATCCTTTACTAACCACAGAGCACCTATGTTAAAGAAAAAGGTTGAGACCCACTGCCTTAATCTGTCAATTTTTCCCCCCCTAAACCTCTACATCCTTATTGCTGCCCAAATAATCCCACAATGGTCCTACAGATGATCTTCAATCTAGTTTCTGCATTAAAACTGTTGCCCTTTTAGACTGCATCCAATATGTGCCAACATCTTTCACAAGGAAAGAGAAAACTTAACTGGGAAGTGAGGAGAGATTGGGAATGGGAGTAGTGGTGAGCATGGGGGGTGTTGATGATGAAATGGAAAGAACCAAAAGAACACAAGGGAATAAGAGCCCCTCTTTCTGGGCAATAGAGAGGTGGATGGCCATCGCCAACAAGCTGAAGGAGAACAATCAGCAGGCATATGGTTTACTTTGATTTTACAGAATAGAGGGATTTTTTGCCAGAATATCACAAACCGCCATTTTAAGGCCCTTTGTCCATATTTGGACAGATACCTGTAAATAGTGCATCTTATCCTCTTGCATCTCTCTCATTGGATACACCTGTGGAACTCCCCTTTCCAATGCTGAGAAGTCATATTTGGCAATGCGATCTACTGTCAGAATTTCAGAGGGAAAATTGTATTCATAGGGCCTTTCATAGAAAGATTCAGGGTGAATTGCTCCATCTTGATTGTTTTCTGCAACAGAAAAATTATTTTATAGGTTGTTTCTGATGAAGTTGTGTAAACTCTAACATACAAGTAGTAATTAAAAAGCAAAAGTGCTCATTATTAAAAGGGAACATGGCAAGTCATTACATGGCAGGGAAATGGTTCATTAAGACACAAGAGATTGCACCTGCTACAATCGGGAGCAAAAAAATCAAATCTTATGGAGGAATTCAGTGGGTCGATGAAATATCGACAATAATTCTTCTCCCAGTGATGCTGCTTGGTCTAGTGAGTTTCTCCAGCAGATTGTTTTTGCAAATGATTATTAAGCAACTTAACTTAGAAAATCATAGGCTGCGCAGCAAAGTCTTGGATGAGTGAGTTGCGTTTGGTTGCTTGGCTGATACTTCATTTTTTCATGAATCAGGGCATGTGCTGTACAACTTCAAGGAAAGAAGCAGCGAGTCATGCACAAAGCAGTGGCACTGTGCGGTCTGGCTGTAAACAAGAGTCAGCTGTATATACAGTACCCACCGTAATGTTTGGGACAAAGATATTTTTTTCCTTTATTTGCCCCTCTG